>NW_027370585.1:0-35035 GCF_046119375.1 Phyllobates terribilis | reverse complement strand
ATTCTGAAATTTTTTGCTTTTTCCTGCTCCTCTTAGCATGATAAAGAAGATTCAAAGAGAGTGAGATGCCAGCTCCTTTCATTCAGTCAGTAGCTTCAATCATTTCTGGACGTTTTTCAATGGCAAAAATCAATGAATATTGTAAATGCACAAACAGTAATTTCTCCGCATTGCAAGGTGCAATTCTGAAATTTTTTGCTTTTTCCTGCTCCTCTTAGCATGATAAAGAAGATTCAAAGAGAGCGAGATGCCAGCTCCTTTCATTCAGTCAGTAGCTTCAATCATTTCTGGTAATATGAATAACATGATGTTTTTCAATGGCAAAAATCAATGAATATTGTAAATGCACAAACAGTAATTTCTCCGCATTGCAAGGTGCAATTCTGAAATTTTTTGCTTTTTCCTGCTCCTCTTAGCATGATAAAGAAGATTCAAAGAGAGTGAGATGCCAGCTCCTTTCATTCAGTCAGTAGCTTCAATCATTTCTGGACGTTTTTCAATGGCAAAAATCAATGAATATTGTAAATGCACAAACAGTAATTTCTCCGCATTGCAAGGTGCAATTCTGAAATTTTTTGCTTTTTCCTGCTCCTCTTAGCATGATAAAGAAGATTCAAAGAGAGTGAGATGCCAGCTCCTTTCATTCAGTCAGTAGCTTCAATCATTTCTGGACGTTTTTCAATGGCAAAAATCAATGAATATTGTAAATGCACAAACAGTAATTTCTCCGCATTGCAAGGTGCAATTCTGAAATTTTTTGCTTTTTCCTGCTCCTCTTAGCATGATAAAGAAGATTCAAAGAGAGTGAGATGCCAGCTCCTTTCATTCAGTCAGTAGCTTCAATCATTTCTGGTATATGAATAACATGATGTTTTTCAATGGCAAAAATCAATGAATATTGTAAATTCACAAACAGTAATTTCTCCGCATTGCAAGGTGCAATTCTGAAATTTTTTGCTTTTTCCTGCTCCTCTTAGCATGATAAAGAAGATTCAAAGAGAGTGAGATGCCAGCTCCTTTCATTCAGTCAGCAGCTTCAATCATTTCTGGACATTTTTCAATGGCAAAAATCAATGAATATTGTAAATGCACAAACAGTAATTTCTCCGCATTGCAAGGTGCAATTCTGAAATTTTTTGCTTTTTCCTGCTCCTCTTAGCATGATAAAGAAGATTCAAAGAGAGTGAGATGCCAGCTCCTTTCATTCAGTCAGTAGCTTCAAACATTTCTGGTATATGAATAACATGATGTTTTTCAATGGCAAAAATCAATGAATATTGTAAAAGCACAAACAGTAATTTCTCCGCATTGCAAAGTGCAATTCTGAAATTTTTTGCTTTTTCCTGCTCCTCTTAGCATGATAAAGAAGATTCAAAGAGAGTGAGATGCCAGCTCCTTTCATTCAGTCAGTAGCTTCAATCATTTCTGGACGTTTTTCAATGGCAAAAATCAATGAATATTGTAAATGCACAAACAGTAATTTCTCCGCATTGCAAGGTGCAATTCTGAAATTTTTTGCTTTTTCCTGCTCCTCTTAGCATGATAAAGAAGATTCAAAGAGAGTGAGATGCCAGCTCCTTTCATTCAGTCAGTAGCTTCAATCATTTCTGGTATATGAATAACATGATGTTTTTCAATGGCAAAAATCAATGAATATTGTAAATGCACAAACAGTAATTTCTCCGCATTGCAAGTTGCAATTCTGAAATTTTTTGCTTTTTCCTGCTCCTCTTAGCATGATAAAGAAGATTCAAAGAGAGTGAGATGCCAGCTCCTTTCATTCAGTCAGTAGCTTCAATTATTTCTGGACGTTTTTCAATGGCAAAAATCAATGAATATTGTAAATGCACAAACAGTAATTTCTCCGCATTGCAAAGTGCAATTCTGAAATTTTTTGCTTTTTCCTGCTCCTCTTAGCATGATAAAGAAGATTCAAAGAGAGTGAGATGCCAGCTCCTTTCATTCAGTCAGTTGCTTCAATCATTTCTGGACGTTTTTCAATGGCAAAAATCAATGAATATTGTAAATGCACAAACAGTAATTTCTCCGCATTGCAAGGTGCAATTCTGAAATTTTTTGCTTTTTCCTGCTCCTCTTAGCATGATAAAGAAGATTCAAAGAGAGTGAGATGCCAGCTCCTTTCATTCAGTCAGTAGCTTCAATCATTTCTGGATGTTTTTCAATGGCAAAAATCAATGAATATTGTAAATGCACAAACAGTAATTTCTCCGCATTGCAAGGTGCAATTCTGAAATTTCTTGCATTTTACTGCTCCTCAGCATGATAAAGAAGATTCAAAGAGAGTGAGATGCCAGCTCCTTTCATTCAGTCAGTAGCTTCAATCATTTCTGGACGTTTTTCAATGGCAAAAATCAATGAATATTGTAAATGCACAAACAGTAATTTCTCCGCATTGCAAGGTGCAATTCTGAAATTTTTTGCTTTTTCCTGCTCCTCTTAGCATGATAAAGAAGATTCAAAGAGAGTGAGATGCCAGCTCCTTTCATTCAGTCAGTAGCTTCAAACATTTTTGGTATATGAATAACATGATGTTTTTCAATGGCAAAAATCAATGAATATTGTAAATGCACAAACAGTAATTTCTCCGCATTGCAAGGTGCAATTCTGAAATTTTTTGCTTTTTCCTGCTCCTCTTAGCATGATAAAGAAGATTCAAAGAGAGTGAGATGCCAGCTCCTTTCATTCAGTCAGTAGCTTCAATCATTTCTATACGTTTTTCAATGGCAAAAATCAATGAATATTGTAAATGCACAAACAGTAATTTCTCCGCATTGCAAGGTGCAATTCTGAAATTTTTTGCTTTTTCCTGCTCCTCTTAGCATGATAAAGAAGATTCAAAGAGAGTGAGATGCCAGCTTCTTTCATTCAGTCAGTAGCTTCAAACATTTCTGGGATATGAATAACATGATGTTTTTCAATGGCAAAAATTAATGAATATTGTAAATGCACAAACAGTAATTTCTCCGCATTGCAAGGTGCAATTCTGAAATTTTTTGCTTTTTCCTGCTCCTCTTAGCATGATAAAGAAGATTCAAAGAGAGTGAGATGCCAGCTCCTTTCATTCAGTCAGTAGCTTCAATCATTTCTGGACGTTTTTCAATGGCAAAAATCAATGAATATTGTAAATGCACAAACAGTAATTTCTCCGCATTGCAAGGTGCAATTCTGAAATTTTTTGCTTTTTCCTGCTCCTCTTAGCATGATAAAGAAGATTCAAAGAGAGTGAGATGCCAGCTCCTTTCATTCAGTCAGTAGCTTCAATCATTTCTGGACGTTTTTCAATGGCAAAAATCAATGAATATTGTAAATGCACAAACAGTAATTTCTCCGCATTGCAAGGTGCAATTCTGAAATTTTTTGCTTTTTCCTGCTCCTCTTAGCATGATAAAGAAGATTCAAAGAGAGTGAGATGCCAGCTCCTTTCATTCAGTCAGTAGCTTCAATCATTTCTGGTATATGAATAACATGATGTTTTTCAATGGCAAAAATCAATGAATATTGTAAATGCACAAACAGTAATTTCTCCGCATTGCAAGTTGCAATTCTGAAATTTTTTGCTTTTTCCTGCTCCTCTTAGCATGATAAAGAAGATTCAAAGAGAGTGAGATGCCAGCTCCTTTCATTCAGTCAGTAGCTTCAATCATTTCTGGACGTTTTTCAATGGCAAAAATCAATGAATATTGTAAATGCACAAACAGTAATTTCTCCGCATTGCAAGGTGCAATTCTGAAATTTTTTGCTTTTTCCTGCTCCTCTTAGCATGATAAAGAAGATTCAAAGAGAGTGAGATGCCAGCTCCTTTCATTCAGTCAGTAGCTTCAATCATTTCTGGACGTTTTTCAATGGCAAAAATCAATGAATATTGTAAATGCACAAACAGTAATTTCTCCGCATTGCAAGGTGCAATTCTGAAATTTTTTGCTTTTTCCTGCTCCTCTTAGCATGATAAAGAAGATTCAAAGAGAGTGAGATGCCAGCTCCTTTCATTCAGTCAGTAGCTTCAAACATTTCTGGTATATGAATAACATGATGTTTTTCAATGGCAAAAATCAATGAATATTGTAAAAGCACAAACAGTAATTTCTCCGCATTGCAAGGTGCAATTCTGAAATTTTTTGCTTTTTCCTGCTCCTCTTAGCATGATAAAGAAGATTCAAAGAGAGTGAGATGCCAGCTCCTTTCATTCAGTCAGTAGCTTCAATCATTTCTGGACGTTTTTCAATGGCAAAAATCAATGAATATTGTAAATGCACAAACAGTAATTTCTCCGCATTGCAAGGTGCAATTCTGAAATTTTTTGCTTTTTCCTGCTCCTCTTAGCATGATAAAGAAGATTCAAAGAGAGTGAGATGCCAGCTCCTTTCATTCAGTCAGTAGCTTCAATCATTTCTGGTATATGAATAACATGATGTTTTTCAATGGCAAAAATCAATGAATATTGTAAATGCACAAACAGTAATTTCTCCACATTGCAAGGTGCAATTCTGAAATTTTTTGCTTTTTCCTGCTCCTCTTAGCATGATAAAGAAGATTCAAAGAGAGTGAGATGCCAGCTCCTTTCATTCAGTCAGTAGCTTCAATCATTTCTGGACGTTTTTCAATGGCAAAAATCAATGAATATTGTAAATGCACAAACAGTAATTTCTCTGCATTGCAAGGTGCAATTCTGAAATTTTTTGCTTTTTCCTGCTCCTCTTAGCATGATAAAGAAGATTCAAAGAGAGCGAGATGCCAGCTCCTTTCATTCAGTCAGTAGCTTCAATCATTTCTGGTATATGAATAACATGATGTTTTTCAATGGCAAAAATCAATGAATATTGTAAATGCACAAACAGTAATTTCTCCGCATTGCAAGGTGCAATTCTGAAATTTTTTGCTTTTTCCTGCTCCTCTTAGCATGATAAAGAAGATTCAAAGAGAGTGAGATGCCAGCTCCTTTCATTCAGTCAGTAGCTTCAATCATTTCTGGACGTTTTTCAATGGCAAAAATCAATGAATATTGTAAATGCACAAACAGTAATTTCTCCGCATTGCAAGGTGCAATTCTGAAATTTTTTGCTTTTTCCTGCTCCTCTTAGCATGATAAAGAAGATTCAAAGAGAGTGAGATGCCAGCTCCTTTCATTCAGTCAGTAGCTTCAATCATTTCTGGACGTTTTTCAATGGCAAAAATCAATGAATATTGTAAATGCACAAACAGTAATTTCTCCGCATTGCAAGGTGCAATTCTGAAATTTTTTGCTTTTTCCTGCTCCTCTTAGCATGATAAAGAAGATTCAAAGAGAGTGAGATGCCAGCTCCTTTCATTCAGTCAGTAGCTTCAATCATTTCTGGTATATGAATAACATGATGTTTTTCAATGGCAAAAATCAATGAATATTGTAAATGCACAAACAGTAATTTCTCCGCATTGCAAGGTGCAATTCTGAAATTTTTTGCTTTTTCCTGCTCCTCTTAGCATGATAAAGAAGATTCAAAGAGAGTGAGATGCCAGCTCCTTTCATTCAGTCAGTAGCTTCAATCATTTCTGGACGTTTTTCAATGGCAAAAATCAATGAATATTGTAAATGCACAAACAGTAATTTCTCCGCATTGCAAGGTGCAATTCTGAAATTTTTTGCTTTTTCCTGCTCCTCTTAGCATGATAAAGAAGATTCAAAGAGAGTGAGATGCCAGCTCCTTTCATTCAGTCAGTAGCTTCAAACATTTCTGGTATATGAATAACATGATGTTTTTCAATGGCAAAAATCAATGAATATTGTAAATGCACAAACAGTAATTTCTCCGCATTGCAAGGTGCAATTCTGAAATTTTTTGCTTTTTCCTGCTCCTCTTAGCATGATAAAGAAGATTCAAAGAGAGTGAGATGCCAGCTCCTTTCATTCAGTCAGTAGCTTCAATCATTTCTGGACGTTTTTCAATGGCAAAAATCAATGAATATTGTAAATGCACAAACAGTAATTTCTCCGCATTGCAAGGTGCAATTCTGAAATTTTTTGCTTTTTCCTGCTCCTCTTAGCATGATAAAGAAGATTCAAAGAGAGTGAGATGCCAGCTCCTTTCATTCAGTCAGTAGCTTCAATCATTTCTGGACGTTTTTCAATGGCAAAAATCAATGAATATTGTAAATGCACAAACAGTAATTTCTCCGCATTGCAAGGTGCAATTCTGAAATTTTTTGCTTTTTCCTGCTCCTCTTAGCATGATAAAGAAGATTCAAAGAGAGTGAGATGCCAGCTCCTTTCATTCAGTCAGTAGCTTCAATCATTTCTGGGATATGAATAACATGATGTTTTTCAATGGCAAAAATCAATGAATATTGTAAATGCACAAACAGTAATTTCTCCGCATTGCAAGTTGCAATTCTGAAATTTTTTGCTTTTTCCTGCTCCTCTTAGCATGATAAAGAAGATTCAAAGAGAGTGAGATGCCAGCTCCTTTCATTCAGTCAGTAGCTTCAATCATTTCTGGACGTTTTTCAATGGCAAAAATCAATGAATATTGTAAATGCACAAACAGTAATTTCTCCGCATTGCAAGGTGCAATTCTGAAATTTTTTGCTTTTTCCTGCTCCTCTTAGCATGATAAAGAAGATTCAAAGAGAGTGAGATGCCAGCTCCTTTCATTCAGTCAATAGCTTCAATCATTTCTGGACGTTTTTCAATGGCAAAAATCAATGAATATTGTAAATGCACAAACAGTAATTTCTCCGCATTGCAAGGTGCAATTCTGAAATTTTTTGCTTTTTCCTGCTCCTCTTAGCATGATAAAGAAGATTCAAAGAGAGTGAGATGCCAGCTCCTTTCATTCAGTCAGTAGCTTCAAACATTTCTGGTATATGAATAACATGATGTTTTTCAATGGCAAAAATCAATGAATATTGTAAAAGCACAAACAGTAATTTCTCCGCATTGCAAGGTGCAATTCTGAAATTATTTGCTTTTTCCTGCTCCTCTTAGCATGATAAAGAAGATTCAAAGAGAGTGAGATGCCAGCTCCTTTCATTCAGTCAGTAGCTTCAATCATTTCTGGACGTTTTTCAATGGCAAAAATCAATGAATATTGTAAATGCACAAACAGTAATTTCTCCGCATTGCAAGGTGCAATTCTGAAATTTTTTGCTTTTTCCTGCTCCTCTTAGCATGATAAAGAAGATTCAAAGAGAGTGAGATGCCAGCTCCTTTCATTCAGTCAGTAGCTTCAATCATTTCTGGTATATGAATAACATGATGTTTTTCAATGGCAAAAATCAATGAATATTGTAAATGCACAAACAGTAATTTCTCCACATTGCAAGGTGCAATTCTGAAATTTTTTGCTTTTTCCTGCTCCTCTTAGCATGATAAAGAAGATTCAAAGAGAGTGAGATGCCAGCTCCTTTCATTCAGTCAGTAGCTTCAATCATTTCTGGACGTTTTTCAATGGCAAAAATCAATGAATATTGTAAATGCACAAACAGTAATTTCTCCGCATTGCAAGGTGCAATTCTGAAATTTTTTGCTTTTTCCTGCTCCTCTTAGCATGATAAAGAAGATTCAAAGAGAGCGAGATGCCAGCTCCTTTCATTCAGTCAGTAGCTTCAATCATTTCTGGTATATGAATAACATGATGTTTTTCAATGGCAAAAATCAATGAATATTGTAAATGCACAAACAGTAATTTCTCCGCATTGCAAGGTGCAATTCTGAAATTTTTTGCTTTTTCCTGCTCCTATTAGCATGATAAAGAAGATTCAAAGAGAGTGAGATGCCAGCTCCTTTCATTCAGTCAGTAGCTTCAATCATTTCTGGACGTTTTTCAATGGCAAAAATCAATGAATATTGTAAATGCACAAACAGTAATTTCTCCGCATTGCAAGGTGCAATTCTGAAATTTTTTGCTTTTTCCTGCTCCTCTTAGCATGATAAAGAAGATTCAAAGAGAGTGAGATGCCAGCTCCTTTCATTCAGTCAGTAGCTTCAAACATTTCTGGTATATGAATAACATGATGTTTTTCAATGGCAAAAATCAATGAATATTGTAAATGCACAAACAGTAATTTCTCCGCATTGCAAGGTGCAATTCTGAAATTTTTTGCTTTTTCCTGCTCCTCTTAGCATGATAAAGAAGATTCAAAGAGAGTGAGATGCCAGCTCCTTTCATTCAGTCAGTAGCTTCAATCATTTCTGGACGTTTTTCAATGGCAAAAATCAATGAATATTGTAAATGCACAAACAGTAATTTCTCCGCATTGCAAGGTGCAATTCTGAAATTTTTTGCTTTTTCCTGCTCCTCTTAGCATGATAAAGAAGATTCAAAGAGAGTGAGATGCCAGCTCCTTTCATTCAGTCAGTAGCTTCAATCATTTCTGGACGTTTTTCAATGGCAAAAATCAATGAATATTGTAAATGCACAAACAGTAATTTTTCCGCATTGCAAGGTGCAATTCTGAAATTTTTTGCTTTTTCCTGCTCCTCTTAGCATGATAAAGAAGATTCAAAGAGAGTGAGATGCCAGCTCCTTTCATTCAGTCAGTAGCTTCAATCATTTCTGGTATATGAATAACATGATGTTTTTCAATGGCAAAAATCAATGAATATTGTAAATGCACAAACAGTAATTTCTCCGCATTGCAAGGTGCAATTCTGAAATTTTTTGCTTTTTCCTGCTCCTCTTAGCATGATAAAGAAGATTCAAAGAGAGTGAGATGCCAGCTCCTTTCATTCAGTCAGCAGCTTCAATCATTTCTGGACATTTTTCAATGGCAAAAATCAATGAATATTGTAAATGCACAAACAGTAATTTCTCCGCATTGCAAGGTGCAATTCTGAAATTTTTTGCTTTTTCCTGCTCCTCTTAGCATGATAAAGAAGATTCAAAGAGAGTGAGATGCCAGCTCCTTTCATTCAGTCAGTAGCTTCAAACATTTCTGGTATATGAATAACATGATGTTTTTCAATGGCAAAAATCAATGAATATTGTAAAAGCACAAACAGTAATTTCTCCGCATTGCAAGGTGCAATTCTGAAATTTTTTGCTTTTTCCTGCTCCTCTTAGCATGATAAAGAAGATTCAAAGAGAGTGAGATGCCAGCTCCTTTCATTCAGTCAGTAGCTTCAATCATTTCTGGACGTTTTTCAATGGCAAAAATCAATGAATATTGTAAATGCACAAACAGTAATTTCTCCGCATTGCAAGGTGCAATTCTGAAATTTTTTGCTTTTTCCTGCTCCTCTTAGCATGATAAAGAAGATTCAAAGAGAGTGAGATGCCAGCTCCTTTCATTCAGTCAGTAGCTTCAATCATTTCTGGTATATGAATAACATGATGTTTTTCAATGGCAAAAATCAATGAATATTGTAAATGCACAAACAGTAATTTTTCCGCATTGCAAGTTGCAATTCTGAAATTTTTTGCTTTTTCCTGCTCCTCTTAGCATGATAAAGAAGATTCAAAGAGAGTGAGATGCCAGCTCCTTTCATTCAGTCAGTAGCTTCAATTATTTCTGGACGTTTTTCAATGGCAAAAATCAATGAATATTGTAAATGCACAAACAGTAATTTCTCCGCATTGCAAGGTGCAATTCTGAAATTTTTTGCTTTTTCCTGCTCCTCTTAGCATGATAAAGAAGATTCAAAGAGAGTGAGATGCCAGCTCCTTTCATTCAGTCAGTTGCTTCAATCATTTCTGGACGTTTTTCAATGGCAAAAATCAATGAATATTGTAAATGCACAAACAGTAATTTCTCCGCATTGCAAGGTGCAATTCTGAAATTTTTTGCTTTTTCCTGCTCCTCTTAGCATGATAAAGAAGATTCAAAGAGAGTGAGATGCCAGCTCCTTTCATTCAGTCAGTAGCTTCAATCATTTCTGGACGTTTTTCAATGGCAAAAATCAATGAATATTGTAAATGCACAAACAGTAATTTCTCCGCATTGCAAGGTGCAATTCTGAAATTTTTTGCTTTTTCCTGCTCCTCTTTGCATGATAAAGAAGATTCAAAGAGAGTGAGATGCCAGCTCCTTTCATTCAGTCAGTAGCTTCAATCATTTCTGGTATATGAATAACATGATGTTTTTCAATGGCAAAAATCAATGAATATTGTAAATGCACAAACAGTAATTTCTCCGCATTGCAAGGTGCAATTCTGAAATTTTTGGCTTTTTCCTGCTCCTCTTAGCATGATAAAGAAGATTCAAAGAGAGTGAGATGCCAGCTCCTTTCATTCAGTCAGTAGCTTCAATCATTTCTGGATGTTTTTCAATGGCAAAAATCAATGAATATTGTAAATGCACAAACAGTAATTTCTCCGCATTGCAAGGTGCAATTCTGAAATTTCTTGCATTTTCCTGCTCCTCTTAGCATGATAAAGAAGATTCAAAGAGAGTGAGATGCCAGCTCCTTTCATTCAGTCAGTAGCTTCAATCATTTCTGGACGTTTTTCAATGGCAAAAATCAATGAATATTGTAAATGCACAAACAGTAATTTCTCCGCATTGCAAGGTGCAATTCTGAAATTTTTTGCTTTTTCCTGCTCCTCTTAGCATGATAAAGAAGATTCAAAGAGAGTGAGATGCCAGCTCCTTTCATTCAGTCAGTAGCTTCAAACATTTCTGGTATATGAATAACATGATGTTTTTCAATGGCAAAAATCAATGAATATTGTAAATGCACAAACAGTAATTTCTCCGCATTGCAAGGTGCAATTCTGAAATTTTTTGCTTTTTCCTGCTCCTCTTAGCATGATAAAGAAGATTCAAAGAGAGTGAGATGCCAGCTCCTTTCATTCAGTCAGTAGCTTCAATCATTTCTGGACGTTTTTCAATGGCAAAAATCAATGAATATTGTAAATGCACAAACAGTAATTTCTCCGCATTGCAAGGTGCAATTCTGAAATTTTTTGCTTTTTCCTGCTCCTCTTAGCATGATAAAGAAGATTCAAAGAGAGTGAGATGCCAGCTTCTTTCATTCAGTCAGTAGCTTCAAACATTTCTGGGATATGAATAACATGATGTTTTTCAATGGCAAAAATTAATGAATATTGTAAATGCACAAACAGTAATTTCTCCGCATTGCAAGGTGCAATTCTGAAATTTTTTGCTTTTTCCTGCTCCTCTTAGCATGATAAAGAAGATTCAAAGAGAGTGAGATGCCAGCTCCTTTCATTCAGTCAGTAGCTTCAATCATTTCTGGACGTTTTTCAATGGCAAAAATCAATGAATATTGTAAATGCACAAACAGTAATTTCTCCGCATTGCAAGGTGCAATTCTGAAATTTTTTGCTTTTTCCTGCTCCTCTTAGCATGATAAAGAAGATTCAAAGAGAGTGAGATGCCAGCTCCTTTCATTCAGTCAGTAGCTTCAATCATTTCTGGACGTTTTTCAATGGCAAAAATCAATGAATATTGTAAATGCACAAACAGTAATTTCTCCGCATTGCAAGGTGCAATTCTGAAATAAATTTTTTGCTTTTTCCTGCTCCTCTTAGCATGATAAAGAAGATTCAAAGAGAGTGAGATGCCAGCTCCTTTCATTCAGTCAGTAGCTTCAATCATTTCTGGTATATGAATAACATGATGTTTTTCAATGGCAAAAATCAATGAATATTGTAAATGCACAAACAGTAATTTCTCCGCATTGCAAGTTGCAATTCTGAAATTTTTTGCTTTTTCCTGCTCCTCTTAGCATGATAAAGAAGATTCAAAGAGAGTGAGATGCCAGCTCCTTTCATTCAGTCAGTAGCTTCAATCATTTCTGGACGTTTTTCAATGGCAAAAATCAATGAATATTGTAAATGCACAAACAGTAATTTCTCCGCATTGCAAGGTGCAATTCTGAAATTTTTTGCTTTTTCCTGCTCCTCTTAGCATGATAAAGAAGATTCAAAGAGAGTGAGATGCCAGCTCCTTTCATTCAGTCAGTAGCTTCAATCATTTCTGGACGTTTTTCAATGGCAAAAATCAATGAATATTGTAAATGCACAAACAGTAATTTCTCCGCATTGCAAGGTGCAATTCTGAAATTTTTTGCTTTTTCCTGCTCCTCTTAGCATGATAAAGAAGATTCAAAGAGAGTGAGATGCCAGCTCCTTTCATTCAGTCAGTAGCTTCAAACATTTCTGGTATATGAATAACATGATGTTTTTCAATGGCAAAAATCAATGAATATTGTAAAAGCACAAACAGTAATTTCTCCGCATTGCAAGGTGCAATTCTGAAATTTTTTGCTTTTTCCTGCTCCTCTTAGCATGATAAAGAAGATTCAAAGAGAGTGAGATGCCAGCTCCTTTCATTCAGTCAGTAGCTTCAATCATTTCTGGACGTTTTTCAATGGCAAAAATCAATGAATATTGTAAATGCACAAACAGTAATTTCTCCGCATTGCAAGGTGCAATTCTGAAATTTTTTGCTTTTTCCTGCTCCTCTTAGCATGATAAAGAAGATTCAAAGAGAGTGAGATGCCAGCTCCTTTCATTCAGTCAGTAGCTTCAATCATTTCTGGTATATGAATAACATGATGTTTTTCAATGGCAAAAATCAATGAATATTGTAAATGCACAAACAGTAATTTCTCCACATTGCAAGGTGCAATTCTGAAATTTTTTGCTTTTTCCTGCTCCTCTTAGCATGATAAAGAAGATTCAAAGAGAGTGAGATGCCAGCTCCTTTCATTCAGTCAGTAGCTTCAATCTCTTCTGGACGTTTTTCAATGGCAAAAATCAATGAATATTGTAAATGCACAAACAGTAATTTCTCCGCATTGCAAGGTGCAATTCTGAAATTTTTTGCTTTTTCCTGCTCCTCTTAGCATGATAAAGAAGATTCAAAGAGAGCGAGATGCCAGCTCCTTTCATTCAGTCAGTAGCTTCAATCATTTCTGGTATATGAATAACATGATGTTTTTCAATGGCAAAAATCAATGAATATTGTAAATGCACAAACAGTAATTTCTCCGCATTGCAAGGTGCAATTCTGAAATTTTTTGCTTTTTCCTGCTCCTCTTAGCATGATAAAGAAGATTCAAAGAGAGTGAGATGCCAGCTCCTTTCATTCAGTCAGTAGCTTCAATCATTTCTGGACGTTTTTCAATGGCAAAAATCAATGAATATTGTAAATGCACAAACAGTAATTTCTCCGCATTGCAAGGTGCAATTCTGAAATTTTTTGCTTTTTCCTGCTCCTCTTAGCATGATAAAGAAGATTCAAAGAGAGTGAGATGCCAGCTCCTTTCATTCAGTCAGTAGCTTCAAACATTTCTGGTATATGAATAACATGATGTTTTTCAATGGCAAAAATCAATGAATATTGTAAATGCACAAACAGTAATTTCTCCGCATTGCAAGGTGCAATTCTGAAATTTTTTGCTTTTTCCTGCTCCTCTTAGCATGATAAAGAAGATTCAAAGAGAGTGAGATGCCAGCTCCTTTCATTCAGTCAGTAGCTTCAATCATTTCTGGACGTTTTTCAATGGCAAAAATCAATGAATATTGTAAATGCACAAACAGTAATTTCTCCGCATTGCAAGGTGCAATTCTGAAATTTTTTGCTTTTTCCTGCTCCTCTTAGCATGATAAAGAAGATTCAAAGAGAGTGAGATGCCAGCTCCTTTCATTCAGTCAGTAGCTTCAATCATTTCTGGACGTTTTTCAATGGCAAAAATCAATGAATATTGTAAATGCACAAACAGTAATTTCTCCGCATTGCAAGGTGCAATTCTGAAATTTTTTGCTTTTTCCTGCTCCTCTTAGCATGATAAAGAAGATTCAAAGAGAGTGAGATGCCAGCTCCTTTCATTCAGTCAGTAGCTTCAATCATTTCTGGTATATGAATAACATGATGTTTTTCAATGGCAAAAATCAATGAATATTGTAAATGCACAAACAGTAATTTCTCCGCATTGCAAGGTGCAATTCTGAAATTTTTTGCTTTTTCCTGCTCCTCTTAGCATGATAAAGAAGATTCAAAGAGAGTGAGATGCCAGCTCCTTTCATTCAGTCAGCAGCTTCAATCATTTCTGGACATTTTTCCATGGCAAAAATCAATGAATATTGTAAATGCACAAACAGTAATTTCTCCGCATTGCAAGGTGCAATTCTGAAATGTTTTGCTTTTTCCTGCTCCTCTTAGCATGATAAAGAAGATTCAAAGAGAGTGAGATGCCAGCTCCTTTCATTCAGTCAGTAGCTTCAAACATTTCTGGTATATGAATAACATGATGTTTTTCAATGGCAAAAATCAATGAATATTGTAAAAGCACAAACAGTAATTTCTCCGCATTGCAAGGTGCAATTCTGAAATTATTTGCTTTTTCCTGCTCCTCTTAGCATGATAAAGAAGATTCAAAGAGAGTGAGATGCCAGCTCCTTTCATTCAGTCAGTAGCTTCAATCATTTCTGGACGTTTTTCAATGGCAAAAATCAATGAATATTGTAAATGCACAAACAGTAATTTCTCCGCATTGCAAGGTGCAATTCTGAAATTTTTTGCTTTTTCCTGCTCCTCTTAGCATGATAAAGAAGATTCAAAGAGAGTGAGATGCCAGCTCCTTTCATTCAGTCAGTAGCTTCAATCATTTCTGGTATATGAATAACATGATGTTTTTCAATGGCAAAAATCAATGAATATTCTAAATGCACAAACAGTAATTTCTCCACATTGCAAGGTGCAATTCTGAAATTTTTTGCTTTTTCCTGCTCCTCTTAGCATGATAAAGAAGATTCAAAGAGAGTGAGATGCCAGCTCCTTTCATTCAGTCAGTAGCTTCAATCATTTCTGGACGTTTTTCAATGGCAAAAATCAATGAATATTGTAAATGCACAAACAGTAATTTCTCCGCATTGCAAGGTGCAATTCTGAAATTTTTTGCTTTTTCCTGCTCCTCTTAGCATGATAAAGAAGATTCAAAGAGAGCGAGATGCCAGCTCCTTTCATTCAGTCAGTAGCTTCAATCATTTCTGGTATATGAATAACATGATGTTTTTCAATGGCAAAAATCAATGAATATTGTAAATGCACAAACAGTAATTTCTCCGCATTGCAAGGTGCAATTCTGAAATTTTTTGCTTTTTCCTGCTCCTATTAGCATGATAAAGAAGATTCAAAGAGAGTGAGATGCCAGCTCCTTTCATTCAGTCAGTAGCTTCAATCATTTCTGGACGTTTTTCAATGGCAAAAATCAATGAATATTGTAAATGCACAAACAGTAATTTCTCCGCATTGCAAGGTGCAATTCTGAAATTTTTTGCTTTTTCCTGCTCCTCTTAGCATGATAAAGAAGATTCAAAGAGAGTGAGATGCCAGCTCCTTTCATTCAGTCAGTAGCTTCAAACATTTCTGGTATATGAATAACATGATGTTTTTCAATGGCAAAAATCAATGAATATTGTAAATGCACAAACAGTAATTTCTCCGCATTGCAAGGTGCAATTCTGAAATTTTTTGCTTTTTCCTGCTCCTCTTAGCATGATAAAGAAGATTCAAAGAGAGTGAGATGCCAGCTCCTTTCATTCAGTCAGTAGCTTCAATCATTTCTGGACGTTTTTCAATGGCAAAAATCAATGAATATTGTAAATGCACAAACAGTAATTTCTCCGCATTGCAAGGTGCAATTCTGAAATTTTTTGCTTTTTCCTGCTCCTCTTAGCATGATAAAGAAGATTCAAAGAGAGTGAGATGCCAGCTCCTTTCATTCAGTCAGTAGCTTCAATCATTTCTGGACGTTTTTCAATGGCAAAAATCAATGAATATTGTAAATGCACAAACAGTAATTTTTCCGCATTGCAAGGTGCAATTCTGAAATTTTTTGCTTTTTCCTGCTCCTCTTAGCATGATAAAGAAGATTCAAAGAGAGTGAGATGCCAGCTCCTTTCATTCAGTCAGTAGCTTCAATCATTTCTGGTATATGAATAACATGATGTTTTTCAATGGCAAAAATCAATGAATATTGTAAATGCACAAACAGTAATTTCTCCGCATTGCAAGGTGCAATTCTGAAATTTTTTGCTTTTTCCTGCTCCTCTTAGCATGATAAAGAAGATTCAAAGAGAGTGAGATGCCAGCTCCTTTCATTCAGTCAGCAGCTTCAATCATTTCTGGACATTTTTCAATGGCAAAAATCAATGAATATTGTAAATGCACAAACAGTAATTTCTCCGCATTGCAAGGTGCAATTCTGAAATTTTTTGCTTTTTCCTGCTCCTCTTAGCATGATAAAGAAGATTCAAAGAGAGTGAGATGCCAGCTCCTTTCATTCAGTCAGTAGCTTCAAACATTTCTGGTATATGAATAACATGATGTTTTTCAATGGCAAAAATCAATGAATATTGTAAAAGCACAAACAGTAATTTCTCCGCATTGCAAGGTGCAATTCTGAAATTTTTTGCTTTTTCCTGCTCCTCTTAGCATGATAAAGAAGATTCAAAGAGAGTGAGATGCCAGCTCCTTTCATTCAGTCAGTAGCTTCAATCATTTCTGGACGTTTTTCAATGGCAAAAATCAATGAATATTGTAAATGCACAAACAGTAATTTCTCCGCATTGCAAGGTGCAATTCTGAAATTTTTTGCTTTTTCCTGCTCCTCTTAGCATGATAAAGAAGATTCAAAGAGAGTGAGATGCCAGCTCCTTTCATTCAGTCAGTAGCTTCAATCATTTCTGGTATATGAATAACATGATGTTTTTCAATGGCAAAAATCAATGAATATTGTAAATGCACAAACAGTAATTTTTCCGCATTGCAAGTTGCAATTCTGAAATTTTTTGCTTTTTCCTGCTCCTCTTAGCATGATAAAGAAGATTCAAAGAGAGTGAGATGCCAGCTCCTTTCATTCAGTCAGTAGCTTCAATTATTTCTGGACGTTTTTCAATGGCAAAAATCAATGAATATTGTAAATGCACAAACAGTAATTTCTCCGCATTGCAAGGTGCAATTCTGAAATTTTTTGCTTTTTCCTGCTCCTCTTAGCATGATAAAGAAGATTCAAAGAGAGTGAGATGCCAGCTCCTTTCATTCAGTCAGTTGCTTCAATCATTTCTGGACGTTTTTCAATGGCAAAAATCAATGAATATTGTAAATGCACAAACAGTAATTTCTCCGCATTGCAAGGTGCAATTCTGAAATTTTTTGCTTTTTCCTGCTCCTCTTAGCATGATAAAGAAGATTCAAAGAGAGTGAGATGCCAGCTCCTTTCATTCAGTCAGTAGCTTCAATCATTTCTGGACGTTTTTCAATGGCAAAAATCAATGAATATTGTAAATGCACAAACAGTAATTTCTCCGCATTGCAAGGTGCAATTCTGAAATTTTTTGCTTTTTCCTGCTCCTCTTTGCATGATAAAGAAGATTCAAAGAGAGTGAGATGCCAGCTCCTTTCATTCAGTCAGTAGCTTCAATCATTTCTGGTATATGAATAACATGATGTTTTTCAATGGCAAAAATCAATGAATATTGTAAATGCACAAACAGTAATTTCTCCGCATTGCAAGGTGCAATTCTGAAATTTTTGGCTTTTTCCTGCTCCTCTTAGCATGATAAAGAAGATTCAAAGACAGTGAGATGCCAGCTCCTTTCATTCAGTCAGTAGCTTCAATCATTTCTGGATGTTTTTCAATGGCAAAAATCAATGAATATTGTAAATGCACAAACAGTAATTTCTCCGCATTGCAAGGTGCAATTCTGAAATTTCTTGCATTTTCCTGCTCCTCTTAGCATGATAAAGAAGATTCAAAGAGAGTGAGATGCCAGCTCCTTTCATTCAGTCAGTAGCTTCAATCATTTCTGGACGTTTTTCAATGGCAAAAATCAATGAATATTGTAAATGCACAAACAGTAATTTCTCCGCATTGCAAGGTGCAATTCTGAAATTTTTTGCTTTTTCCTGCTCCTCTTAGCATGATAAAGAAGATTCAAAGAGAGTGAGATGCCAGCTCCTTTCATTCAGTCAGTAGCTTCAAACATTTCTGGTATATGAATAACATGATGTTTTTCAATGGCAAAAATCAATGAATATTGTAAATGCACAAACAGTAATTTCTCCGCATTGCAAGGTGCAATTCTGAAATTTTTTGCTTTTTCCTGCTCCTCTTAGCATGATAAAGAAGATTCAAAGAGAGTGAGATGCCAGCTCCTTTCATTCAGTCAGTAGCTTCAATCATTTCTGGACGTTTTTCAATGGCAAAAATCAATGAATATTGTAAATGCACAAACAGTAATTTCTCCGCATTGCAAGGTGCAATTCTGAAATTTTTTGCTTTTTCCTGCTCCTCTTAGCATGATAAAGAAGATTCAAAGAGAGTGAGATGCCAGCTTCTTTCATTCAGTCAGTAGCTTCAAACATTTCTGGGATATGAATAACATGATATTTTTCAATGGCAAAAATTAATGAATATTGTAAATGCACAAACAGTAATTTCTCCGCATTGCAAGGTGCAATTCTGAAATTTTTTGCTTTTTCCTGCTCCTCTTAGCATGATAAAGAAGATTCAAAGAGAGTGAGATGCCAGCTCCTTTCATTCAGTCAGTAGCTTCAATCATTTCTGGACGTTTTTCAATGGCAAAAATCAATGAATATTGTAAATGCACAAACAGTAATTTCTCCGCATTGCAAGGTGCAATTCTGAAATTTTTTGCTTTTTCCTGCTCCTCTTAGCATGATAAAGAAGATTCAAAGAGAGTGAGATGCCAGCTCCTTTCATTCAGTCAGTAGCTTCAATCATTTCTGGACGTTTTTCAATGGCAAAAATCAATGAATATTGTAAATGCACAAACAGTAATTTCTCCGCATTGCAAGGTGCAATTCTGAAATAAATTTTTTGCTTTTTCCTGCTCCTCTTAGCATGATAAAGAAGATTCAAAGAGAGTGAGATGCCAGCTCCTTTCATTCAGTCAGTAGCTTCAATCATTTCTGGTATATGAATAACATGATGTTTTTCAATGGCAAAAATCAATGAATATTGTAAATGCACAAACAGTAATTTCTCCGCATTGCAAGTTGCAATTCTGAAATTTTTTGCTTTTTCCTGCTCCTCTTAGCATGATAAAGAAGATTCAAAGAGAGTGAGATGCCAGCTCCTTTCATTCAGTCAGTAGCTTCAATCATTTCTGGACGTTTTTCAATGGCAAAAATCAATGAATATTGTAAATGCACAAACAGTAATTTCTCCGCATTGCAAGGTGCAATTCTGAAATTTTTTGCTTTTTCCTGCTCCTCTTAGCATGATAAAGAAGATTCAAAGAGAGTGAGATGCCAGCTCCTTTCATTCAGTCAGTAGCTTCAATCATTTCTGGACGTTTTTCAATGGCAAAAATCAATGAATATTGTAAATGCACAAACAGTAATTTCTCCGCATTGCAAGGTGCAATTCTGAAATTTTTTGCTTTTTCCTGCTCCTCTTAGCATGATAAAGAAGATTCAAAGAGAGTGAGATGCCAGCTCCTTTCATTCAGTCAGTAGCTTCAAACATTTCTGGTATATGAATAACATGATGTTTTTCAATGGCAAAAATCAATGAATATTGTAAAAGCACAAACAGTAATTTCTCCGCATTGCAAGGTGCAATTCTGAAATTTTTTGCTTTTTCCTGCTCCTCTTAGCATGATAAAGAAGATTCAAAGAGAGTGAGATGCCAGCTCCTTTCATTCAGTCAGTAGCTTCAATCATTTCTGGACGTTTTTCAATGGCAAAAATCAATGAATATTGTAAATGCACAAACAGTAATTTCTCCGCATTGCAAGGTGCAATTCTGAAATTTTTTGCTTTTTCCTGCTCCTCTTAGCATGATAAAGAAGATTCAAAGAGAGTGAGATGCCAGCTCCTTTCATTCAGTCAGTAGCTTCAATCATTTCTGGTATATGAATAACATGATGTTTTTCAATGGCAAAAATCAATGAATATTGTAAATGCACAAACAGTAATTTCTCCACATTGCAAGGTGCAATTCTGAAATTTTTTGCTTTTTCCTGCTCCTCTTAGCATGATAAAGAAGATTCAAAGAGAGTGAGATGCCAGCTCCTTTCATTCAGTCAGTAGCTTCAATCTCTTCTGGACGTTTTTCAATGGCAAAAATCAATGAATATTGTAAATGCACAAACAGTAATTTCTCCGCATTGCAAGGTGCAATTCTGAAATTTTTTGCTTTTTCCTGCTCCTCTTAGCATGATAAAGAAGATTCAAAGAGAGCGAGATGCCAGCTCCTTTCATTCAGTCAGTAGCTTCAATCATTTCTGGTATATGAATAACATGATGTTTTTCAATGGCAAAAATCAATGAATATTGTAAATGCACAAACAGTAATTTCTCCGCATTGCAAGGTGCAATTCTGAAATTTTTTGCTTTTTCCTGCTCCTCTTAGCATGATAAAGAAGATTCAAAGAGAGTGAGATGCCAGCTCCTTTCATTCAGTCAGTAGCTTCAATCATTTCTGGACGTTTTTCAATGGCAAAAATCAATGAATATTGTAAATGCACAAACAGTAATTTCTCCGCATTGCAAGGTGCAATTCTGAAATTTTTTGCTTTTTCCTGCTCCTCTTAGCATGATAAAGAAGATTCAAAGAGAGTGAGATGCCAGCTCCTTTCATTCAGTCAGTAGCTTCAAACATTTCTGGTATATGAATAACATGATGTTTTTCAATGGCAAAAATCAATGAATATTGTAAATGCACAAACAGTAATTTCTCCGCATTGCAAGGTGCAATTCTGAAATTTTTTGCTTTTTCCTGCTCCTCTTAGCATGATAAAGAAGATTCAAAGAGAGTGAGATGCCAGCTCCTTTCATTCAGTCAGTAGCTTCAATCATTTCTGGACGTTTTTCAATGGCAAAAATCAATGAATATTGTAAATGCACAAACAGTAATTTCTCCGCATTGCAAGGTGCAATTCTGAAATTTTTTGCTTTTTCCTGCTCCTCTTAGCATGATAAAGAAGATTCAAAGAGAGTGAGATGCCAGCTCCTTTCATTCAGTCAGTAGCTTCAATCATTTCTGGACGTTTTTCAATGGCAAAAATCAATGAATATTGTAAATGCACAAACAGTAATTTCTCCGCATTGCAAGGTGCAATTCTGAAATTTTTTGCTTTTTCCTGCTCCTCTTAGCATGATAAAGAAGATTCAAAGAGAGTGAGATGCCAGCTCCTTTCATTCAGTCAGTAGCTTCAATCATTTCTGGTATATGAATAACATGATGTTTTTCAATGGCAAAAATCAATGAATATTGTAAATGCACAAACAGTAATTTCTCCGCATTGCAAGGTGCAATTCTGAAATTTTTTGCTTTTTCCTGCTCCTCTTAGCATGATAAAGAAGATTCAAAGAGAGTGAGATGCCAGCTCCTTTCATTCAGTCAGCAGCTTCAATCATTTCTGGACATTTTTCCATGGCAAAAATCAATGAATATTGTAAATGCACAAACAGTAATTTCTCCGCATTGCAAGGTGCAATTCTGAAATGTTTTGCTTTTTCCTGCTCCTCTTAGCATGATAAAGAAGATTCAAAGAGAGTGAGATGCCAGCTCCTTTCATTCAGTCAGTAGCTTCAAACATTTCTGGTATATGAATAACATGATGTGTTTCAATGGCAAAAATCAATGAATATTGTAAAAGCACAAACAGTAATTTCTCCGCATTGCAAGGTGCAATTCTGAAATTTTTTGCTTTTTCCTGCTCCTCTTAGCATGATAAAGAAGATTCAAAGAGAGTGAGATGCCAGCTCCTTTCATTCAGTCAGTAGCTTCAATCATTTCTGGACGTTTTTCAATGGCAAAAATCAATGAATATTGTAAATGCACAAACAGTAATTTCTCCGCATTGCAAGGTGCCATTCTGAAATTTTTTGCTTTTTCCTGCTCCTCTTAGCATGATAAAGAAGATTCAAAGAGAGTGAGATTCCAGCTCCTTTCATTCAGTCAGTAGCTTCAATCATTTCTGGTATATGAATAACATGATGTTTTTCAATGGCAAAAATCAATGAATATTGTAAATGCACAAACAGTAATTTCTCCGCATTGCAAGTTGCAATTCTGAAATTTTTTGCTTTTTCCTGCTCCTCTTAGCATGATAAAGAAGATTCAAAGAGAGTGAGATGCCAGCTCCTTTCATTCAGTCAGTAGCTTCAATTATTTCTGGACGTTTTTCAATGGCAAAAATCAATGAATATTGTAAATGCACAAACAGTAATTTCTCCGCATTGCAAGGTGCAATTCTGAAATTTTTTGCTTTTTCCTGCTCCTCTTAGCATGATAAAGAAGATTCAAAGAGAGTGAGATGCCAGCTCCTTTCATTCAGTCAGTTGCTTCAATCATTTCTGGACGTTTTTCAATGGCAAAAATCAGTGAATATTGTAAATGCACAAACAGTAATTTCTCCGCATTGCAAGGTGCAATTCTGAAATTTTTTGCTTTTTCCTGCTCCTCTTAGCATGATAAAGAAGATTCAAAGAGAGTGAGATGCCAGCTCCTTTCATTCAGTCAGTAGCTTCAATCATTTCTGGACGTTTTTCAATGGCAAAAATCAATGAATATTGTAAATGCACAAACAGTAATTTCTCCGCATTGCAAGGTGCAATTCTGAAATTTTTTGCTTTTTCCTGCTCCTCTTTGCATGATAAAGAAGATTCAAAGAGAGTGAGATGCCAGCTCCTTTCATTCAGTCAGTAGCTTCAATCATTTCTGGTATATGAATAACATGATGTTTTTCAATGGCAAAAATCAATGAATATTGTAAATGCACAAACAGTAATTTCTCCGCATTGCAAGGTGCAATTCTGAAATTTTTGGCTTTTTCCTGCTCCTCTTAGCATGATAAAGAAGATTCAAAGAGAGTGAGATGCCAGCTCCTTTCATTCAGTCAGTAGCTTCAATCATTTCTGGATGTTTTTCAATGGCAAAAATCAATGAATATTGTAAATGCACAAACAGTAATTTCTCCGCATTGCAAGGTGCAATTCTGAAATTTCTTGCATTTTCCTGCTCCTCTTAGCATGATAAAGAAGATTCAAAGAGAGTGAGATGCCAGCTCCTTTCATTCAGTCAGTAGCTTCAATCATTTCTGGACGTTTTTCAATGGCAAAAATCAATGAATATTGTAAATGCACAAACAGTAATTTCTCCGCATTGCAAGGTGCAATTCTGAAATTTTTTGCTTTTTCCTGCTCCTCTTAGCATGATAAAGAAGATTCAAAGAGAGTGCGATGCCAGCTCCTTTCATTCAGTCAGTAGCTTCAAACATTTCTGGTATATGAATAACATGATGTTTTTCAATGGCAAAAATCAATGAATATTGTAAATGCACAAACAGTAATTTCTCCGCATTGCAAGGTGCAATTCTGAAATTTTTTGCTTTTTCCTGCTCCTCTTAGCATGATAAAGAAGATTCAAAGAGAGTGAGATGCCAGCTCCTTTCATTCAGTCAGTAGCTTCAATCATTTCTGGTATATGAATAACATGATGTTTTTCAATGGCAAAAATCAATGAATATTGTAAATGCACAAACAGTAATTTCTCCGCATTGCAAGTTGCAATTCTGAAATTTTTTGCTTTTTCCTGCTCCTCTTAGCATGATAAAGAAGATTCAAAGAGAGTGAGATGCCAGCTCCTTTCATTCAGTCAGTAGCTTCAATCATTTCTGGACGTTTTTCAATGGCAAAAATCAATGAATATTGTAAATGCACAAACAGTAATTTCTCCGCATTGCAAGGTGCAATTCTGAAATTTTTTGCTTTTTCCTGCTCCTCTTAGCATGATAAAGAAGATTCAAAGAGAGTGAGATGCCAGCTCCTTTCATTCAGTCAGTAGCTTCAATCATTTCTGGACGTTTTTCAATGGCAAAAATCAATGAATATTGTAAATGCACAAACAGTAATTTCTCCGCATTGCAAGGTGCAATTCTGAAATTTTTTGCTTTTTCCTGCTCCTCTTAGCATGATAAAGAAGATTCAAAGAGAGTGAGATGCCAGCTCCTTTCATTCAGTCAGTAGCTTCAATCATTTCTGGTATATGAATAACATGATGTTTTTCAATGGCAAAAATCAATGAATATTGTAAATGCACAAACAGTAATTTCTCCACATTGCAAGGTGCAATTCTGAAATTTTTTGCTTTTTCCTGCTCCTCTTAGCATGATAAAGAAGATTCAAAGAGAGTGAGATGCCAGCTCCTTTCATTCAGTCAGTAGCTTCAATCATTTCTGGACGTTTTTCAATGGCAAAAATCAATGAATATTGTAAATGCACAAACAGTAATTTCTCCGCATTGCAAGGTGCAATTCTGAAATTTTTTGCTTTTTCCTGCTCCTCTTAGCATGATAAAGAAGATTCAAAGAGAGCGAGATGCCAGCTCCTTTCATTCAGTCAGTAGCTTCAATCATTTCTGGTATATGAATAACATGATGTTTTTCAATGGCAAAAATCAATGAATATTGTAAATGCACAAACAGTAATTTCTCCGCATTGCAAGGTGCAATTCTGAAATTTTTTGCTTTTTCCTGCTCCTCTTAGCATGATAAAGAAGATTCAAAGAGAGTGAGATGCCAGCTCCTTTCATTCAGTCAGTAGCTTCAATCATTTCTGGACGTTTTTCAATGGCAAAAATCAATGAATATTGTAAATGCACAAACAGTAATTTCTCCGCATTGCAAGGTGCAATTCTGAAATTTTTTGCTTTTTCCTGCTCCTCTTAGCATGATAAAGAAGATTCAAAGAGAGTGAGATGCCAGCTCCTTTCATTCAGTCAGTAGCTTCAAACATTTCTGGTATATGAATAACATGATGTTTTTCAATGGCAAAAATCAATGAATATTGTAAAAGCACAAACAGTAATTTCTCCGCATTGCAAGGTGCAATTCTGAAATTTTTTGCTTTTTCCTGCTCCTCTTAGCATGATAAAGAAGATTCAAAGAGAGTGAGATGCCAGCTCCTTTCATTCAGTCAGTAGCTTCAATCATTTCTGGACGTTTTTCAATGGCAAAAATCAATGAATATTGTAAATGCACAAACAGTAATTTCTCCGCATTGCAAGGTGCCATTCTGAAATTTTTTGCTTTTTCCTGCTCCTCTTAGCATGATAAAGAAGATTCAAAGAGAGTGAGATTCCAGCTCCTTTCATTCAGTCAGTAGCTTCAATCATTTCTGGTATATGAATAACATGATGTTTTTCAATGGCAAAAATCAATGAATATTGTAAATGCACAAACAGTAATTTCTCCGCATTGCAAGTTGCAATTCTGAAATTTTTTGCTTTTTCCTGCTCCTCTTAGCATGATAAAGAAGATTCAAAGAGAGTGAGATGCCAGCTCCTTTCATTCAGTCAGTAGCTTCAATTATTTCTGGACGTTTTTCAATGGCAAAAATCAATGAATATTGTAAATGCACAAACAGTAATTTCTCCGCATTGCAAGGTGCAATTCTGAAATTTTTTGCTTTTTCCTGCTCCTCTTAGCATGATAAAGAAGATTCAAAGAGAGTGAGATGCCAGCTCCTTTCATTCAGTCAGTTGCTTCAATCATTTCTGGACGTTTTTCAATGGCAAAAATCAGTGAATATTGTAAATGCACAAACAGTAATTTCTCCGCATTGCAAGGTGCAATTCTGAAATTTTTTGCTTTTTCCTGCTCCTCTTAGCATGATAAAGAAGATTCAAAGAGAGTGAGATGCCAGCTCCTTTCATTCAGTCAGTAGCTTCAATCATTTCTGGACGTTTTTCAATGGCAAAAATCAATGAATATTGTAAATGCACAAACAGTAATTTCTCCGCATTGCAAGGTGCAATTCTGAAATTTTTTGCTTTTTCCTGCTCCTCTTTGCATGATAAAGAAGATTCAAAGAGAGTGAGATGCCAGCTCCTTTCATTCAGTCAGTAGCTTCAATCATTTCTGGTATATGAATAACATGATGTTTTTCAATGGCAAAAATCAATGAATATTGTAAATGCACAAACAGTAATTTCTCCGCATTGCAAGGTGCAATTCTGAAATTTTTGGCTTTTTCCTGCTCCTCTTAGCATGATAAAGAAGATTCAAAGAGAGTGAGATGCCAGCTCCTTTCATTCAGTCAGTAGCTTCAATCATTTCTGGATGTTTTTCAATGGCAAAAATCAATGAATATTGTAAATGCACAAACAGTAATTTCTCCGCATTGCAAGGTGCAATTCTGAAATTTCTTGCATTTTCCTGCTCCTCTTAGCATGATAAAGAAGATTCAAAGAGAGTGAGATGCCAGCTCCTTTCATTCAGTCAGTAGCTTCAATCATTTCTGGACGTTTTTCAATGGCAAAAATCAATGAATATTGTAAATGCACAAACAGTAATTTCTCCGCATTGCAAGGTGCAATTCTGAAATTTTTTGCTTTTTCCTGCTCCTCTTAGCATGATAAAGAAGATTCAAAGAGAGTGCGATGCCAGCTCCTTTCATTCAGTCAGTAGCTTCAAACATTTCTGGTATATGAATAACATGATGTTTTTCAATGGCAAAAATCAATGAATATTGTAAATGCACAAACAGTAATTTCTCCGCATTGCAAGGTGCAATTCTGAAATTTTTTGCTTTTTCCTGCTCCTCTTAGCATGATAAAGAAGATTCAAAGAGAGTGAGATGCCAGCTCCTTTCATTCAGTCAGTAGCTTCAATCATTTCTGGTATATGAATAACATGATGTTTTTCAATGGCAAAAATCAATGAATATTGTAAATGCACAAACAGTAATTTCTCCGCATTGCAAGTTGCAATTCTGAAATTTTTTGCTTTTTCCTGCTCCTCTTAGCATGATAAAGAAGATTCAAAGAGAGTGAGATGCCAGCTCCTTTCATTCAGTCAGTAGCTTCAATCATTTCTGGACGTTTTTCAATGGCAAAAATCAATGAATATTGTAAATGCACAAACAGTAATTTCTCCGCATTGCAAGGTGCAATTCTGAAATTTTTTGCTTTTTCCTGCTCCTCTTAGCATGATAAAGAAGATTCAAAGAGAGTGAGATGCCAGCTCCTTTCATTCAGTCAGTAGCTTCAATCATTTCTGGACGTTTTTCAATGGCAAAAATCAATGAATATTGTAAATGCACAAACAGTAATTTCTCCGCATTGCAAGGTGCAATTCTGAAATTTTTTGCTTTTTCCTGCTCCTCTTAGCATGATAAAGAAGATTCAAAGAGAGTGAGATGCCAGCTCCTTTCATTCAGTCAGTAGCTTCAATCATTTCTGGTATATGAATAACATGATGTTTTTCAATGGCAAAAATCAATGAATATTGTAAATGCACAAACAGTAATTTCTCCACATTGCAAGGTGCAATTCTGAAATTTTTTGCTTTTTCCTGCTCCTCTTAGCATGATAAAGAAGATTCAAAGAGAGTGAGATGCCAGCTCCTTTCATTCAGTCAGTAGCTTCAATCATTTCTGGACGTTTTTCAATGGCAAAAATCAATGAATATTGTAAATGCACAAACAGTAATTTCTCCGCATTGCAAGGTGCAATTCTGAAATTTTTTGCTTTTTCCTGCTCCTCTTAGCATGATAAAGAAGATTCAAAGAGAGCGAGATGCCAGCTCCTTTCATTCAGTCAGTAGCTTCAATCATTTCTGGTATATGAATAACATGATGTTTTTCAATGGCAAAAATCAATGAATATTGTAAATGCACAAACAGTAATTTCTCCGCATTGCAAGGTGCAATTCTGAAATTTTTTGCTTTTTCCTGCTCCTCTTAGCATGATAAAGAAGATTCAAAGAGAGTGAGATGCCAGCTCCTTTCATTCAGTCAGTAGCTTCAATCATTTCTGGACGTTTTTCAATGGCAAAAATCAATGAATATTGTAAATGCACAAACAGTAATTTCTCCGCATTGCAAGGTGCAATTCTGAAATTTTTTGCTTTTTCCTGCTCCTCTTAGCATGATAAAGAAGATTCAAAGAGAGTGAGATGCCAGCTCCTTTCATTCAGTCAGTAGCTTCAAACATTTCTGGTATATGAATAACATGATGTTTTTCAATGGCAAAAATCAATGAATATTGTAAATGCACAAACAGTAATTTCTCCGCATTGCAAGTTGCAATTCTGAAATTTTTTGCTTTTTCCTGCTCCTCTTAGCATGATAAAGAAGATTCAAAGAGAGTGAGATGCCAGCTCCTTTCATTCAGTCAGTAGCTTCAATTATTTCTGGACGTTTTTCAATGGCAAAAATCAATGAATATTGTAAATGCACAAACAGTAATTTCTCCGCATTGCAAGGTGCAATTCTGAAATTTTTTGCTTTTTCCTGCTCCTCTTAGCATGATAAAGAAGATTCAAAGAGAGTGAGATGCCAGCTCCTTTCATTCAGTCAGTTGCTTCAATCATTTCTGGACGTTTTTCAATGGCAAAAATCAGTGAATATTGTAAATGCACAAACAGTAATTTCTCCGCATTGCAAGGTGCAATTCTGAAATTTTTTGCTTTTTCCTGCTCCTCTTAGCATGATAAAGAAGATTCAAAGAGAGTGAGATGCCAGCTCCTTTCATTCAGTCAGTAGCTTCAATCATTTCTGGACGTTTTTCAATGGCAAAAATCAATGAATATTGTAAATGCACAAACAGTAATTTCTCCGCATTGCAAGGTGCAATTCTGAAATTTTTTGCTTTTTCCTGCTCCTCTTTGCATGATAAAGAAGATTCAAAGAGAGTGAGATGCCAGCTCCTTTCATTCAGTCAGTAGCTTCAATCATTTCTGGTATATGAATAACATGATGTTTTTCAATGGCAAAAATCAATTAATATTGTAAATGCACAAACAGTAATTTCTCCGCATTGCAAGGTGCAATTCTGAAATTTTTGGCTTTTTCCTGCTCCTCTTAGCATGATAAAGAAGATTCAAAGAGAGTGAGATGCCAGCTCCTTTCATTCAGTCAGTAGCTTCAATCATTTCTGGATGTTTTTCAATGGCAAAAATCAATGAATATTGTAAATGCACAAACAGTAATTTCTCCGCATTGCAAGGTGCAATTCTGAAATTTCTTGCATTTTCCTGCTCCTCTTAGCATGATAAAGAAGATTCAAAGAGAGTGAGATGCCAGCTCCTTTCATTCAGTCAGTAGCTTCAATCATTTCTGGACGTTTTTCAATGGCAAAAATCAATGAATATTGTAAATGCACAAACAGTAATTTCTCCGCATTGCAAGGTGCAATTCTGAAATTTTTTGCTTTTTTCCTGCTCCTCTTAGCATGATAAAGAAGATTCAAAGAGAGTGCGATGCCAGCTCCTTTCATTCAGTCAGTAGCTTCAAACATTTCTGGTATATGAATAAATGATGTTTTTCAATGGCAAAAATCAATGAATATTGTAAATGCACAAACAGTAATTTCTCCGCATTGCAAGGTGCAATTCTGAAATTTTTTTGCTTTTTCCTGCTCCTCTTAGCATGATAAAGAAGATTCAAAGAGAGTGAGATGCCAGCTCCTTTCATTCAGTCAGTAGCTTCAATCATTTCTGGTATATGAATAACATGATGTTTTTCAATGGCAAAAATCAATGAATATTGTAAATGCACAACAGTAATTTCTCCGCATTGCAAGTTGCAATTCTGAAATTTTTTGCTTTTTCCTGCTCCTCTTAGCATGATAAAGAAGATTCAAAGAGAGTGAGATGCCAGCTCCTTTCATTCAGTCAGTAGCTTCAATCATTTCTGGACGTTTTTCAATGGCAAAAATCAATGAATATTGTAAATGCACAAACAGTAATTTCTCCGCATTGCAAGGTGCAATTCTGAAATTTTTTGCTTTTTCCTGCTCCTCTTAGCATGATAAAGAAGATTCAAAGAGAGTGAGATGCCAGCTCCTTTCATTCAGTCAGTAGCTTCAATCATTTCTGGACGTTTTTCAATGGCAAAAATCAATGAATATTGTAAATGCACAAACAGTAATTTCTCCGCATTGCAAGGTGCAATTCTGAAATTTTTTGCTTTTTCCTGCTCCTCTTAGCATGATAAAGAAGATTCAAAGAGAGTGAGATGCCAGCTCCTTTCATTCAGTCAGTAGCTTCAATCATTTCTGGTATATGAATAACATGATGTTTTTCAATGGCAAAAATCAATGAATATTGTAAATGCACAAACAGTAATTTCTCCACATTGCAAGGTGCAATTCTGAAATTTTTTGCTTTTTCCTGCTCCTCTTAGCATGATAAAGAAGATTCAAAGAGAGTGAGATGCCAGCTCCTTTCATTCAGTCAGTAGCTTCAATCATTTCTGGACGTTTTTTCAATGGCAAAATCAATGAATATTGTAAATGCACAAACAGTAATTTCTCCGCATTGCAAGGTGCAATTCTGAAATTTTTTGCTTTTTCCTGCTCCTCTTAGCATGATAAAGAAGATTCAAAGAGAGTGAGATGCCAGCTCCTTTCATTCAGTCAGTAGCTTCAATCATTCTGGACGTTTTCAATGGCAAAAATCAATGAATATTGTAAATGCACAAACAGTAATTTCTCCGCATTGCAAGGTGCAATTCTGAATTTTTTGCTTTTTCCTGCTCCTCTTAGCATGATAAAGAAGATTCAAAGAGAGTGAGATGCCAGCTCCTTTCATTCAGTCAGTAGCTTCAATCATTTCTGGTATATGAATAACATGATGTTTTTCAATGGCAAAAATCAATGAATATTGTAAATGCACAAACAGTAATTTCTCCGCATTGCAAGGTGCAATTCTGAAATTTTTTGCTTTTTCCTGCTCCTCTTAGCATGATAAAGAAGATTCAAAGAGAGTGAGATGCCAGCTCCTTTCATTCAGTCAGCAGCTTCAATCATTTCTGGACATTTTTCCATGGCAAAAATCAATGAATATTGTAAATGCACAAACAGTAATTTCTCCGCATTGCAAGGTGCAATTCTGAATGTTTTGCTTTTTCCTGCTCCTCTTAGCATGATAAAGAAGATTCAAAGAGAGTGAGATGCCAGCTCCTTTCATTCAGTCAGTAGCTTCAAACATTTCTGGTATATGAATAACATGATGTGTTTTCAATGGCAAAAATCAATGAATATTGTAAATGCACAAACAGTAATTTCTCCGCATTGCAAGGTGCAATTCTGAAATTTTTTGCTTTTTCCTGCTCCTCTTAGCATGATAAAGAAGATTCAAAGAGAGTGAGATGCCAGCTCCTTTCATTCAGTCAGTAGCTTCAATCATTTCTGGACGTTTTCAATGGCAAAAATCAATGAATATTGTAAATGCACAAACAGTAATTTCTCCGCATTGCAAGGTGCCATTCTGAAATTTTTTGCTTTTTCCTGCTCCTCTTAGCATGATAAAGAAGATTCAAAGAGAGTGAGATTCCAGCTCCTTTCATTCAGTCAGTAGCTTCAATCATTTCTGGTATATGAATAACATGATGTTTTTCAATGGCAAAAATCAATGAATATTGTAAATGCACAAACAGTAATTTCTCCGCATTGCAAGTTGCAATTCTGAAATTTTTTGCTTTTTTCCTGCTCCTCTTAGCATGATAAAGAAGATTCAAAGAGAGTGAGATGCCAGCTCCTTTCATTCAGTCAGTAGCTTCAATTATTTCTGGACGTTTTTCAATGGCAAAAATCAATGAATATTGTAAATGCACAAACAGTAATTTCTCCGCATTGCAAGGTGCAATTCTGAAATTTTTTGCTTTTTCCTGCTCCTCTTTGCATGATAAAGAAGATTCAAAGAGAGTGAGATGCCAGCTCCTTTCATTCAGTCAGTTGCTTCAATCATTTCTGGTAATTGAATAACATGCTGTTTTCAATGGCAAAAATCAGTGAATATTGTAAATGCACAAACAGTAATTTCTCCGCATTGCAAGGTGCAATTCTGAAATTTTTGCTTTTTCCTGCTCCTCTTAGCATGATAAAGAAGATTCAAAGAGAGTGAGATGCCAGCTCCTTTCATTCAGTGAGTAGCTTCAATCATTTCTGGACGTTTTTCAATGGCAAAAAATCAATGAATATTGTAAATGCACAAACAGTAATTTCTCCGCATTGCAAGGTGCAATTCTGAAATTTTTTGCTTTTTCCTGCTCCTCTTTGCATGATAAAGAAGATTCAAAGAGAGTGAGATGCCAGCTCCTTTCATTCAGTCAGTAGCTTCAATCATTTCTGGTATATGAATAACATGATGTTTTTCAATGGCAAAAATCAATGAATTTGTAAATGCACAAACAGTAATTTCTCCGCATTGCAAGGTGCAATTCTGAAATTTTTGGCTTTTTCCTGCTCCTCTTAGCATGATAAAGAAGATTCAAAGAGAGTGAGATGCCAGCTCCTTCATTCAGTCAGTAGCTTCAATCATTTCTGGATGTTTTTCAATGGCAAAAATCAATGAATATTGTAAATGCACAAACAGTAATTTCTCCGCATTGCAAGGTGCAATTCTGAAATTTCTTGCATTTTCCTGCTCCTCTTAGCATGATAAAGAAGATTCAAAGAGAGTGAGATGCCAGCTCCTTTCATTCAGTCAGTAGCTTCAATCATTTCTGGACGTTTTTCATTGGCAAAAATCAATGATTATTGTAAATGCACAAACAGTAATTTCTCCGCATTGCAAGGTGCAATTCTGAAATTTTTTGCTTTTTCCTGCTCCTCTTAGCATGATAAAGAAGATTCAAAGAGAGTGCGATGCCAGCTCCTTTCATTCAGTCAGTAGCTTCAACATTTCTGGTATATGAATAACATGATGTTTTTCAATGGCAAAAATCAATGAATATTGTAAATGCACAAACAGTAATTTCTCCGCATTGCAAGGTGCAATTCTGAAATTTTTTGCTTTTTCCTGCTCCTCTTAGCATGATAAAGAAGATTCAAAGAGAGTGAGATGCCAGCTCCTTTCATTCAGTCAGTAGCTTCAATCATTTCTGGTATATGAATAACATGATGTTTTTCAATGGCAAAAATCAATGAATATTGTAAATGCACAAAACAGTAATTTCTCCACATTGCAAGTTGCAATTCTGAAATTTTTTGCTTTTTCCTGCTCCTCTTAGCATGATAAAGAAGATTCAAAGAGAGTGAGATGCCAGCTCCTTTCATTCAGTCAGTAGCTTCAATCATTTCTGGTATATGAAAACATGATTGTTTTTCAATGGCAAAAATCAATGAATATTGTAAATGCACAAACAGTAATTTCTCCGCATTGCAAGGTGCAATTCTGAAATTTTTTGCTTTTTCCTGCTCCTCTTAGCATGATAAAGAAGATTCAAAGAGAGTGAGATGCCAGCTCCTTTTCATTCAGTCAGTAGCTTCAATCATTTCTGGACGTTTTTCAATGGCAAAAATCAATGAATATTGTAAATGCACAAACAGTAATTTCTCCGCATTGCAAGGTGCAATTCTGAAATTTTTTGCTTTTTCCTGCTCCTCTTAGCATGATAAAGAAGATTCAAAGAGAGTGAGATGCCAGCTCCTTTCATTCAGTCAGTAGCTTCAATCATTTCTGGTATATGAATAACATGATGTTTTTCAATGGCAAAAATCAATGAATATTGTAAATGCACAAACAGTAATTTCTCCACATTGCAAGGTGCAATTCTGAAATTTTTTGCTTTTTCCTGCTCCTCTTAGCATGATAAAGAAGATTCAAAGAGAGTGAGATGCCAGCTCCTTTCATTCAGTCAGTAGCTTCAATCATTTCTGGACGTTTTTCAATGGCAAAAATCAATGAATTGTAAATGCACAAACAGTAATTTCCTCCGCATTGCAAGGGTGCAATTCTGAAATTTTTTGCTTTTTCCTGCTCCTCTTAGCATGATAAAGAAGATTCAAAGAGAGTGAGATGCCAGCTCCTTTCATTCAGTCAGTAGCTTCAATCATTTCTGGTATATGAATAACATGATGTTTTTCAATGGCAAAAATCAATGAATATTGTAAATGCACAAACAGTAATTTCTCCGCATTGCAAGTGCAATTCTGAAATTTTTTGCTTTTTCCTGCTCCTCTTAGCATGATAAAGAAGATTCAAAGAGAGTGAGATGCCAGCTCCTTTCATTCAGTCAGTAGCTTCAATCATTTCTGGACGTTTTTCAATGGCAAAAATCAATGAATATTGTAAATGCACAAACAGTAATTTCTCCGCATTGCAAGGTGCAATTCTGAAATTTTTTGCTTTTTCCTGCTCCTCTTAGCATGATAAAGAAGATTCAAAGAGAGTGAGATGCCAGCTCCTTTCATTCAGTCAGTAGCTTCAAACATTTCTGGTATATGAATAACATGATGTTTTTCAATGGCAAAAATCAATGAATATTGTAAATGCACAAACAGTAATTTCTCCGCATTGCAAGTTGCAATCTGAAATTTTTTGCTTTTTCCTGCTCCTCTTAGCATGATAAAGAAGATTCAAAGAGAGTGAGATGCCAGCTCCTTTCATTCCAGTCAGTTGCTTCAATCATTTCTGGACGTTTTTCAATGGCAAAAATCAATGAATATTGTAAATGCACAAACAGTAATTTCTCCGCATTGCAAGGTGCAATTCTGAAATTTTTTGCTTTTTCCTGCTCCTCTTAGCATGATAAAGAAAGATTCAAAGAGAGTGAGATGCCAGCTCCTTTCATCAGTCAGTAGCTTCAATCATTTCTGGTATATGAATAACATGATGTTTTTCAATGGCAAAAATCAATGATATTGTAAATGCACAAACAGTAATTTCTCCGCATTGCAAGGTGCAATTCTGAAATTTTTTGCTTTTTCCTGCTCCTCTTAGCATGATAAAGAAGATTCAAAGAGAGTGAGATGCCAGCTCCTTTCATTCAGTCAGTAGCTTCAATCATTTCTGGTAATGAATAACTGTTTTCAATGGCAAAAATCAATGAATATTGTAAATGCACAAACAGTAATTTCTCCGCATTGCAAGGTGCAATTCTGAAATTTTTGCTTTTCCTGCTCTCTTTAGCATGATAAAGAAGAATTCAAAGAGAGGTGAGATGCCAGCTCCTTTCATTCAGTCAGTAGCTTCAATCATTTCTGGTATATGAATAACATGATGTTTTTTCAATGGCAAAAAATCAATTAATATTGTAAATGCACAAACAGTAATTTTCTCCGCATTGCAAGAGGGCAATTCTGAAATTTTTG
>NW_027370584.1:0-35049 GCF_046119375.1 Phyllobates terribilis | reverse complement strand
AAGAAGATTCAAAGAGAGTGAGATGCCAGCTCCTTTCATTCAGTCAGTAGCTTCAAACATTTCTGGTATATGAAAAACATGTTTTTCAATGGCAAAAATCAATGAATATTGTAAATGCACAAACAGTAATATCTCCACATTGCACGGTGCAATTCTGAAATTTTTTGCTTTTTCCTGCTAATCCTAGCATGATAAAGAAGATTCAAAGAGAGTGAGATGCCAGCTCCTTTCATTCAGTCAGTAGCTTCAAACATTTCTGGTATATGAAAAACATGTTTTTCAATGGCAAAAATCAATGAATATTGTAAATGCACAAACAGTAATATCTCCACATTGCACGGTGCAATTCTGAAATTTTTAGCTTTTTCCTGTTAATCCTAGCATGATAAAGAAGATTCAAAGAGAGTGAGATGCCAGCTCCTTTCATTCAGTCAGTAGCTTCAAACATTTCTGGTATATGAAAAACATGTTTTTCAATGGCAAAAATCAATGAATATTGTAAATGCACAAACAGTAATATCTCCACATTGCACGGTGCAATTCTGAAATTTTTAGCTTTTTCCTGTTAATCCTAGCATGATAAAGAAGATTCAAAGAGAGTGAGATGCCAGCTCCTTTCATTCAGTCAGTAGCTTCAAACATTTCTGGACGTTTTTCAATGGCAAAAATCAATGAATATTGTAAATGCACAAACAGTAATATCTCCACATTGCACGGTGCAATTCTGAAATTTTTAGCTTTTTCCTGCTAATCCTAGCATGATAAAGAAGATTCAAAGAGAGTGAGATGCCAGCTCCTTTCATTCAGTCAGTAGCTTCAAACATTTCTGGTATATGAAAAACATGTTTTTCAATGGCAAAAATCAATGAATATTGTAAATGCACAAACAGTAATATCTCCACATTGCACGGTGCAATTCTGAAATTTTTAGCTTTTTCCTGTTAATCCTAGCATGATAAAGAAGATTCAAAGAGAGTGAGATGCCAGCTCCTTTCATTCAGTCAGTAGCTTCAAACATTTCTGGTATATGAAAAACATGTTTTTCAATGGCAAAAATCAATGAATATTGTAAATGCACAAACAGTAATATCTCCACATTGCACGGTGCAATTCTGAAATTTTTAGCTTTTTCCTGTTAATCCTAGCATGATAAAGAAGATTCAAAGAGAGTGAGATGCCAGCTCCTTTCATTCAGTCAGTAGCTTCAAACATTTCTGGTATATGAAAAACATGTTTTTCAATGGCAAAAATCAATGAATATTGTAAATGCACAAACAGTAATATCTCCACATTGCACGGTGCAATTCTGAAATTTTTTGCTTTTTCCTGCTAATCCTAGCATGATAAAGAAGATTCAAAGAGAGTGAGATGCCAGCTCCTTTCATTCAGTCAGTAGCTTCAAACATTTCTGGTATATGAAAAACATGTTTTTCAATGGCAAAAATCAATGAATATTGTAAATGCACAAACAGTAATATCTCCACATTGCACGGTGCAATTCTGAAATTTTTAGCTTTTTCCTGTTAATCCTAGCATGATAAAGAAGATTCAAAGAGAGTGAGATGCCAGCTCCTTTCATTCAGTCAGTAGCTTCAAACATTTCTGGTATATGAAAAACATGTTTTTCAATGGCAAAAATCAATGAATATTGTAAATGCACACACAGTAATATCTCCACATTGCACGGTGCAATTCTGAAATTTTTTGCTTTTTCCTGCTAATCCTAGCATGATAAAGAAGATTCAAAGAGAGTGAGATGCCAGCTCCTTTCATTCAGTCAGTAGCTTCAAACATTTCTGGTATATGAAAAACATGTTTTTCAATGGCAAAAATCAATGAATATTGTAAATGCACAAACAGTAATATCTCCACATTGCACGGTGCAATTCTGAAATTTTTAGCTTTTTCCTGTTAATCCTAGCATGATAAAGAAGATTCAAAGAGAGTGAGATGCCAGCTCCTTTCATTCAGTCAGTAGCTTCAAACATTTCTGGACGTTTTTCAATGGCAAAAATCAATGAATATTGTAAATGCACAAACAGTAATATCTCCACATTGCACGGTGCAATTCTGAAATTTTTAGCTTTTTCCTGTTAATCCTAGCATGATAAAGAAGATTCAAAGAGAGTGAGATGCCAGCTCCTTTCATTCAGTCAGTAGCTTCAAACATTTCTGGTATATGAAAAACATGTTTTTCAATGGCAAAAATCAATGAATATTGTAAATGCACAAACAGTAATATCTCCACATTGCACGGTGCAATTCTGAAATTTTTAGCTTTTTCCTGCTAATCCTAGCATGATAAAGAAGATTCAAAGAGAGTGAGATGCCAGCTCCTTTCATTCAGTCAGTAGCTTCAAACATTTCTGGTATATGAAAAACATGTTTTTCAATGGCAAAAATCAATGAATATTGTAAATGCACAAACAGTAATATCTCCACATTGCACGGTGCAATTCTGAAATTTTTAGCTTTTTCCTGTTAATCCTAGCATGATAAAGAAGATTCAAAGAGAGTGAGATGCCAGCTCCTTTCATTCAGTCAGTAGCTTCAAACATTTCTGGACGTTTTTCAATGGCAAAAATCAATGAATATTGTAAATGCACAAACAGTAATATCTCCACATTGCACGGTGCAATTCTGAAATTTTTTGCTTTTTCCTGCTAATCCTAGCATGATAAAGAAGATTCAAAGAGAGTGAGATGCCAGCTCCTTTCATTCAGTCAGTAGCTTCAAACATTTCTGGTATATGAAAAACATGTTTTTCAATGGCAAAAATCAATGAATATTGTAAATGCACAAACAGTAATATCTCCACATTGCACGGTGCAATTCTGAAATTTTTTGCTTTTTCCTGCTAATCCTAGCATGATAAAGAAGATTCAAAGAGAGTGAGATGCCAGCTCCTTTCATTCAGTCAGTAGCTTCAAACATTTCTGGTATATGAAAAACATGTTTTTCAATGGCAAAAATCAATGAATATTGTAAATGCACAAACAGTAATATCTCCACATTGCACGGTGCAATTCTGAAATTTTTAGCTTTTTCCTGTTAATCCTAGCATGATAAAGAAGATTCAAAGAGAGTGAGATGCCAGCTCCTTTCATTCAGTCAGTAGCTTCAAACATTTCTGGTATATGAAAAACATGTTTTTCAATGGCAAAAATCAATGAATATTGTAAATGCACAAACAGTAATATCTCCACATTGCACGGTGCAATTCTGAAATTTTTAGCTTTTTCCTGTTAATCCTAGCATGATAAAGAAGATTCAAAGAGAGTGAGATGCCAGCTCCTTTCATTCAGTCAGTAGCTTCAAACATTTCTGGTATATGAAAAACATGTTTTTCAATGGCAAAAATCAATGAATATTGTAAATGCACAAACAGTAATATCTCCACATTGCACGGTGCAATTCTGAAATTTTTTGCTTTTTCCTGCTAATCCTAGCATGATAAAGAAGATTCAAAGAGAGTGAGATGCCAGCTCCTTTCATTCAGTCAGTAGCTTCAAACATTTCTGGTATATGAAAAACATGTTTTTCAATGGCAAAAATCAATGAATATTGTAAATGCACAAACAGTAATATCTCCACATTGCACGGTGCAATTCTGAAATTTTTAGCTTTTTCCTGTTAATCCTAGCATGATAAAGAAGATTCAAAGAGAGTGAGATGCCAGCTCCTTTCATTCAGTCAGTAGCTTCAAACATTTCTGGTATATGAAAAACATGTTTTTCAATGGCAAAAATCAATGAATATTGTAAATGCACACACAGTAATATCTCCACATTGCACGGTGCAATTCTGAAATTTTTTGCTTTTTCCTGCTAATCCTAGCATGATAAAGAAGATTCAAAGAGAGTGAGATGCCAGCTCCTTTCATTCAGTCAGTAGCTTCAAACATTTCTGGTATATGAAAAACATGTTTTTCAATGGCAAAAATCAATGAATATTGTAAATGCACAAACAGTAATATCTCCACATTGCACGGTGCAATTCTGAAATTTTTAGCTTTTTCCTGTTAATCCTAGCATGATAAAGAAGATTCAAAGAGAGTGAGATGCCAGCTCCTTTCATTCAGTCAGTAGCTTCAAACATTTCTGGACGTTTTTCAATGGCAAAAATCAATGAATATTGTAAATGCACAAACAGTAATATCTCCACATTGCACGGTGCAATTCTGAAATTTTTAGCTTTTTCCTGTTAATCCTAGCATGATAAAGAAGATTCAAAGAGAGTGAGATGCCAGCTCCTTTCATTCAGTCAGTAGCTTCAAACATTTCTGGTATATGAAAAACATGTTTTTCAATGGCAAAAATCAATGAATATTGTAAATGCACAAACAGTAATATCTCCACATTGCACGGTGCAATTCTGAAATTTTTAGCTTTTTCCTGCTAATCCTAGCATGATAAAGAAGATTCAAAGAGAGTGAGATGCCAGCTCCTTTCATTCAGTCAGTAGCTTCAAACATTTCTGGTATATGAAAAACATGTTTTTCAATGGCAAAAATCAATGAATATTGTAAATGCACAAACAGTAATATCTCCACATTGCACGGTGCAATTCTGAAATTTTTAGCTTTTTCCTGTTAATCCTAGCATGATAAAGAAGATTCAAAGAGAGTGAGATGCCAGCTCCTTTCATTCAGTCAGTAGCTTCAAACATTTCTGGACGTTTTTCAATGGCAAAAATCAATGAATATTGTAAATGCACAAACAGTAATATCTCCACATTGCACGGTGCAATTCTGAAATTTTTTGCTTTTTCCTGCTAATCCTAGCATGATAAAGAAGATTCAAAGAGAGTGAGATGCCAGCTCCTTTCATTCAGTCAGTAGCTTCAAACATTTCTGGTATATGAAAAACATGTTTTTCAATGGCAAAAATCAATGAATATTGTAAATGCACAAACAGTAATATCTCCACATTGCACGGTGCAATTCTGAAATTTTTTGCTTTTTCCTGCTAATCCTAGCATGATAAAGAAGATTCAAAGAGAGTGAGATGCCAGCTCCTTTCATTCAGTCAGTAGCTTCAAACATTTCTGGTATATGAAAAACATGTTTTTCAATGGCAAAAATCAATGAATATTGTAAATGCACAAACAGTAATATCTCCACATTGCACGGTGCAATTCTGAAATTTTTAGCTTTTTCCTGTTAATCCTAGCATGATAAAGAAGATTCAAAGAGAGTGAGATGCCAGCTCCTTTCATTCAGTCAGTAGCTTCAAACATTTCTGGTATATGAAAAACATGTTTTTCAATGGCAAAAATCAATGAATATTGTAAATGCACAAACAGTAATATCTCCACATTGCACGGTGCAATTCTGAAATTTTTAGCTTTTTCCTGTTAATCCTAGCATGATAAAGAAGATTCAAAGAGAGTGAGATGCCAGCTCCTTTCATTCAGTCAGTAGCTTCAAACATTTCTGGACGTTTTTCAATGGCAAAAATCAATGAATATTGTAAATGCACAAACAGTAATATCTCCACATTGCACGGTGCAATTCTGAAATTTTTAGCTTTTTCCTGCTAATCCTAGCATGATAAAGAAGATTCAAAGAGAGTGAGATGCCAGCTCCTTTCATTCAGTCAGTAGCTTCAAACATTTCTGGTATATGAAAAACATGTTTTTCAATGGCAAAAATCAATGAATATTGTAAATGCACAAACAGTAATATCTCCACATTGCACGGTGCAATTCTGAAATTTTTAGCTTTTTCCTGTTAATCCTAGCATGATAAAGAAGATTCAAAGAGAGTGAGATGCCAGCTCCTTTCATTCAGTCAGTAGCTTCAAACATTTCTGGACGTTTTTCAATGGCAAAAATCAATGAATATTGTAAATGCACAAACAGTAATATCTCCACATTGCACGGTGCAATTCTGAAATTTTTTGCTTTTTCCTGCTAATCCTAGCATGATAAAGAAGATTCAAAGAGAGTGAGATGCCAGCTCCTTTCATTCAGTCAGTAGCTTCAAACATTTCTGGTATATGAAAAACATGTTTTTCAATGGCAAAAATCAATGAATATTGTAAATGCACAAACAGTAATATCTCCACATTGCACGGTGCAATTCTGAAATTTTTTGCTTTTTCCTGCTAATCCTAGCATGATAAAGAAGATTCAAAGAGAGTGAGATGCCAGCTCCTTTCATTCAGTCAGTAGCTTCAAACATTTCTGGTATATGAAAAACATGTTTTTCAATGGCAAAAATCAATGAATATTGTAAATGCACAAACAGTAATATCTCCACATTGCACGGTGCAATTCTGAAATTTTTAGCTTTTTCCTGTTAATCCTAGCATGATAAAGAAGATTCAAAGAGAGTGAGATGCCAGCTCCTTTCATTCAGTCAGTAGCTTCAAACATTTCTGGTATATGAAAAACATGTTTTTCAATGGCAAAAATCAATGAATATTGTAAATGCACAAACAGTAATATCTCCACATTGCACGGTGCAATTCTGAAATTTTTAGCTTTTTCCTGTTAATCCTAGCATGATAAAGAAGATTCAAAGAGAGTGAGATGCCAGCTCCTTTCATTCAGTCAGTAGCTTCAAACATTTCTGGACGTTTTTCAATGGCAAAAATCAATGAATATTGTAAATGCACAAACAGTAATATCTCCACATTGCACGGTGCAATTCTGAAATTTTTAGCTTTTTCCTGCTAATCCTAGCATGATAAAGAAGATTCAAAGAGAGTGAGATGCCAGCTCCTTTCATTCAGTCAGTAGCTTCAAACATTTCTGGTATATGAAAAACATGTTTTTCAATGGCAAAAATCAATGAATATTGTAAATGCACAAACAGTAATATCTCCACATTGCACGGTGCAATTCTGAAATTTTTAGCTTTTTCCTGTTAATCCTAGCATGATAAAGAAGATTCAAAGAGAGTGAGATGCCAGCTCCTTTCATTCAGTCAGTAGCTTCAAACATTTCTGGACGTTTTTCAATGGCAAAAATCAATGAATATTGTAAATGCACAAACAGTAATATCTCCACATTGCACGGTGCAATTCTGAAATTTTTAGCTTTTTCCTGCTAATCCTAGCATGATAAAGAAGATTCAAAGAGAGTGAGATGCCAGCTCCTTTCATTCAGTCAGTAGCTTCAAACATTTCTGGTATATGAAAAACATGTTTTTCAATGGCAAAAATCAATGAATATTGTAAATGCACAAACAGTAATATCTCCACATTGCACGGTGCAATTCTGAAATTTTTAGCTTTTTCCTGTTAATCCTAGCATGATAAAGAAGATTCAAAGAGAGTGAGATGCCAGCTCCTTTCATTCAGTCAGTAGCTTCAAACATTTCTGGTATATGAAAAACATGTTTTTCAATGGCAAAAATCAATGAATATTGTAAATGCACAAACAGTAATATCTCCACATTGCACGGTGCAATTCTGAAATTTTTAGCTTTTTCCTGTTAATCCTAGCATGATAAAGAAGATTCAAAGAGAGTGAGATGCCAGCTCCTTTCATTCAGTCAGTAGCTTCAAACATTTCTGGTATATGAAAAACATGTTTTTCAATGGCAAAAATCAATGAATATTGTAAATGCACAAACAGTAATATCTCCACATTGCACGGTGCAATTCTGAAATTTTTTGCTTTTTCCTGCTAATCCTAGCATGATAAAGAAGATTCAAAGAGAGTGAGATGCCAGCTCCTTTCATTCAGTCAGTAGCTTCAAACATTTCTGGTATATGAAAAACATGTTTTTCAATGGCAAAAATCAATGAATATTGTAAATGCACAAACAGTAATATCTCCACATTGCACGGTGCAATTCTGAAATTTTTAGCTTTTTCCTGTTAATCCTAGCATGATAAAGAAGATTCAAAGAGAGTGAGATGCCAGCTCCTTTCATTCAGTCAGTAGCTTCAAACATTTCTGGTATATGAAAAACATGTTTTTCAATGGCAAAAATCAATGAATATTGTAAATGCACACACAGTAATATCTCCACATTGCACGGTGCAATTCTGAAATTTTTTGCTTTTTCCTGCTAATCCTAGCATGATAAAGAAGATTCAAAGAGAGTGAGATGCCAGCTCCTTTCATTCAGTCAGTAGCTTCAAACATTTCTGGTATATGAAAAACATGTTTTTCAATGGCAAAAATCAATGAATATTGTAAATGCACAAACAGTAATATCTCCACATTGCACGGTGCAATTCTGAAATTTTTAGCTTTTTCCTGTTAATCCTAGCATGATAAAGAAGATTCAAAGAGAGTGAGATGCCAGCTCCTTTCATTCAGTCAGTAGCTTCAAACATTTCTGGACGTTTTTCAATGGCAAAAATCAATGAATATTGTAAATGCACAAACAGTAATATCTCCACATTGCACGGTGCAATTCTGAAATTTTTAGCTTTTTCCTGTTAATCCTAGCATGATAAAGAAGATTCAAAGAGAGTGAGATGCCAGCTCCTTTCATTCAGTCAGTAGCTTCAAACATTTCTGGTATATGAAAAACATGTTTTTCAATGGCAAAAATCAATGAATATTGTAAATGCACAAACAGTAATATCTCCACATTGCACGGTGCAATTCTGAAATTTTTAGCTTTTTCCTGTTAATCCTAGCATGATAAAGAAGATTCAAAGAGAGTGAGATGCCAGCTCCTTTCATTCAGTCAGTAGCTTCAAACATTTCTGGTATATGAAAAACAGTTTTTCAATGGCAAAAATCAATGAATATTGTAAATGCACAAACAGTAATATCTCCACATTGCACGGTGCAATTCTGAAATTTTTAGCTTTTTCCTGTTAATCCTAGCATGATAAAGAAGATTCAAAGAGAGTGAGATGCCAGCTCCTTTCATTCAGTCAGTAGCTTCAAACATTTCTGGTATATGAAAAACATGTTTTTCAATGGCAAAAATCAATGAATATTGTAAATGCACAAACAGTAATATCTCCACATTGCACGGTGCAATTCTGAAATTTTTAGCTTTTTCCTGTTAATCCTAGCATGATAAAGAAGATTCAAAGAGAGTGAGATGCCAGCTCCTTTCATTCAGTCAGTAGCTTCAAACATTTCTGGACGTTTTTCAATGGCAAAAATCAATGAATATTGTAAATGCACAAACAGTAATATCTCCACATTGCACGGTGCAATTCTGAAATTTTTAGCTTTTTCCTGTTAATCCTAGCATGATAAAGAAGATTCAAAGAGAGTGAGATGCCAGCTCCTTTCATTCAGTCAGTAGCTTCAAACATTTCTGGTATATGAAAAACATGTTTTTCAATGGCAAAAATCAATGAATATTGTAAATGCACAAACAGTAATATCTCCACATTGCACGGTGCAATTCTGAAATTTTTAGCTTTTTCCTGTTAATCCTAGCATGATAAAGAAGATTCAAAGAGAGTGAGATGCCAGCTCCTTTCATTCAGTCAGTAGCTTCAAACATTTCTGGACGTTTTTCAATGGCAAAAATCAATGAATATTGTAAATGCACAAACAGTAATATCTCCACATTGCACGGTGCAATTCTGAAATTTTTAGCTTTTTCCTGTTAATCCTAGCATGATAAAGAAGATTCAAAGAGAGTGAGATGCCAGCTCCTTTCATTCAGTCAGTAGCTTCAAACATTTCTGGACGTTTTTCAATGGCAAAAATCAATGAATATTGTAAATGCACAAACAGTAATATCTCCACATTGCACGGTGCAATTCTGAAATTTTTAGCTTTTTCCTGCTAATCCTAGCATGATAAAGAAGATTCAAAGAGAGTGAGATGCCAGCTCCTTTCATTCAGTCAGTAGCTTCAAACATTTCTGGTATATGAAAAACATGTTTTTCAATGGCAAAAATCAATGAATATTGTAAATGCACAAACAGTAATATCTCCACATTGCACGGTGCAATTCTGAAATTTTTAGCTTTTTCCTGTTAATCCTAGCATGATAAAGAAGATTCAAAGAGAGTGAGATGCCAGCTCCTTTCATTCAGTCAGTAGCTTCAAACATTTCTGGACGTTTTTCAATGGCAAAAATCAATGAATATTGTAAATGCACAAACAGTAATATCTCCACATTGCACGGTGCAATTCTGAAATTTTTTGCTTTTTCCTGCTAATCCTAGCATGATAAAGAAGATTCAAAGAGAGTGAGATGCCAGCTCCTTTCATTCAGTCAGTAGCTTCAAACATTTCTGGTATATGAAAAACATGTTTTTCAATGGCAAAAATCAATGAATATTGTAAATGCACAAACAGTAATATCTCCACATTGCACGGTGCAATTCTGAAATTTTTAGCTTTTTCCTGTTAATCCTAGCATGATAAAGAGATTCAAAGAGAGTGAGATGCCAGCTCCTTTCATTCAGTCAGTAGCTTCAAACATTTCTGGACGTTTTTCAATGGCAAAAATCAATGAATATTGTAAATGCACAAACAGTAATATCTCCACATTGCACGGTGCAATTCTGAAATTTTTAGCTTTTTCCTGTTAATCCTAGCATGATAAAGAAGATTCAAAGAGAGTGAGATGCCAGCTCCTTTCATTCAGTCAGTAGCTTCAAACATTTCTGGTATATGAAAAACATGTTTTTCAATGGCAAAAATCAATGAATATTGTAAATGCACAAACAGTAATATCTCCACATTGCACGGTGCAATTCTGAAATTTTTAGCTTTTTCCTGCTAATCCTAGCATGATAAAGAAGATTCAAAGAGAGTGAGATGCCAGCTCCTTTCATTCAGTCAGTAGCTTCAAACATTTCTGGTATATGAAAAACATGTTTTTCAATGGCAAAAATCAATGAATATTGTAAATGCACAAACAGTAATATCTCCACATTGCACGGTGCAATTCTGAAATTTTTAGCTTTTTCCTGTTAATCCTAGCATGATAAAGAAGATTCAAAGAGAGTGAGATGCCAGCTCCTTTCATTCAGTCAGTAGCTTCAAACATTTCTGGACGTTTTTCAATGGCAAAAATCAATGAATATTGTAAATGCACAAACAGTAATATCTCCACATTGCACGGTGCAATTCTGAAATTTTTTGCTTTTTCCTGCTAATCCTAGCATGATAAAGAAGATTCAAAGAGAGTGAGATGCCAGCTCCTTTCATTCAGTCAGTAGCTTCAAACATTTCTGGTATATGAAAAACATGTTTTTCAATGGCAAAAATCAATGAATATTGTAAATGCACAAACAGTAATATCTCCACATTGCACGGTGCAATTCTGAAATTTTTTGCTTTTTCCTGCTAATCCTAGCATGATAAAGAAGATTCAAAGAGAGTGAGATGCCAGCTCCTTTCATTCAGTCAGTAGCTTCAAACATTTCTGGTATATGAAAAACATGTTTTTCAATGGCAAAAATCAATGAATATTGTAAATGCACAAACAGTAATATCTCCACATTGCACGGTGCAATTCTGAAATTTTTAGCTTTTTCCTGTTAATCCTAGCATGATAAAGAAGATTCAAAGAGAGTGAGATGCCAGCTCCTTTCATTCAGTCAGTAGCTTCAAACATTTCTGGTATATGAAAAACATGTTTTTCAATGGCAAAAATCAATGAATATTGTAAATGCACAAACAGTAATATCTCCACATTGCACGGTGCAATTCTGAAATTTTTAGCTTTTTCCTGTTAATCCTAGCATGATAAAGAAGATTCAAAGAGAGTGAGATGCCAGCTCCTTTCATTCAGTCAGTAGCTTCAAACATTTCTGGACGTTTTTCAATGGCAAAAATCAATGAATATTGTAAATGCACAAACAGTAATATCTCCACATTGCACGGTGCAATTCTGAAATTTTTAGCTTTTTCCTGCTAATCCTAGCATGATAAAGAAGATTCAAAGAGAGTGAGATGCCAGCTCCTTTCATTCAGTCAGTAGCTTCAAACATTTCTGGTATATGAAAAACATGTTTTTCAATGGCAAAAATCAATGAATATTGTAAATGCACAAACAGTAATATCTCCACATTGCACGGTGCAATTCTGAAATTTTTAGCTTTTTCCTGTTAATCCTAGCATGATAAAGAAGATTCAAAGAGAGTGAGATGCCAGCTCCTTTCATTCAGTCAGTAGCTTCAAACATTTCTGGACGTTTTTCAATGGCAAAAATCAATGAATATTGTAAATGCACAAACAGTAATATCTCCACATTGCACGGTGCAATTCTGAAATTTTTTGCTTTTTCCTGCTAATCCTAGCATGATAAAGAAGATTCAAAGAGAGTGAGATGCCAGCTCCTTTCATTCAGTCAGTAGCTTCAAACATTTCTGGTATATGAAAAACATGTTTTTCAATGGCAAAAATCAATGAATATTGTAAATGCACAAACAGTAATATCTCCACATTGCACGGTGCAATTCTGAAATTTTTTGCTTTTTCCTGCTAATCCTAGCATGATAAAGAAGATTCAAAGAGAGTGAGATGCCAGCTCCTTTCATTCAGTCAGTAGCTTCAAACATTTCTGGTATATGAAAAACATGTTTTTCAATGGCAAAAATCAATGAATATTGTAAATGCACAAACAGTAATATCTCCACATTGCACGGTGCAATTCTGAAATTTTTAGCTTTTTCCTGTTAATCCTAGCATGATAAAGAAGATTCAAAGAGAGTGAGATGCCAGCTCCTTTCATTCAGTCAGTAGCTTCAAACATTTCTGGTATATGAAAAACATGTTTTTCAATGGCAAAAATCAATGAATATTGTAAATGCACAAACAGTAATATCTCCACATTGCACGGTGCAATTCTGAAATTTTTAGCTTTTTCCTGTTAATCCTAGCATGATAAAGAAGATTCAAAGAGAGTGAGATGCCAGCTCCTTTCATTCAGTCAGTAGCTTCAAACATTTCTGGACGTTTTTCAATGGCAAAAATCAATGAATATTGTAAATGCACAAACAGTAATATCTCCACATTGCACGGTGCAATTCTGAAATTTTTAGCTTTTTCCTGCTAATCCTAGCATGATAAAGAAGATTCAAAGAGAGTGAGATGCCAGCTCCTTTCATTCAGTCAGTAGCTTCAAACATTTCTGGTATATGAAAAACATGTTTTTCAATGGCAAAAATCAATGAATATTGTAAATGCACAAACAGTAATATCTCCACATTGCACGGTGCAATTCTGAAATTTTTAGCTTTTTCCTGTTAATCCTAGCATGATAAAGAAGATTCAAAGAGAGTGAGATGCCAGCTCCTTTCATTCAGTCAGTAGCTTCAAACATTTCTGGACGTTTTTCAATGGCAAAAATCAATGAATATTGTAAATGCACAAACAGTAATATCTCCACATTGCACGGTGCAATTCTGAAATTTTTAGCTTTTTCCTGCTAATCCTAGCATGATAAAGAAGATTCAAAGAGAGTGAGATGCCAGCTCCTTTCATTCAGTCAGTAGCTTCAAACATTTCTGGTATATGAAAAACATGTTTTTCAATGGCAAAAATCAATGAATATTGTAAATGCACAAACAGTAATATCTCCACATTGCACGGTGCAATTCTGAAATTTTTAGCTTTTTCCTGTTAATCCTAGCATGATAAAGAAGATTCAAAGAGAGTGAGATGCCAGCTCCTTTCATTCAGTCAGTAGCTTCAAACATTTCTGGTATATGAAAAACATGTTTTTCAATGGCAAAAATCAATGAATATTGTAAATGCACAAACAGTAATATCTCCACATTGCACGGTGCAATTCTGAAATTTTTAGCTTTTTCCTGTTAATCCTAGCATGATAAAGAAGATTCAAAGAGAGTGAGATGCCAGCTCCTTTCATTCAGTCAGTAGCTTCAAACATTTCTGGTATATGAAAAACATGTTTTTCAATGGCAAAAATCAATGAATATTGTAAATGCACAAACAGTAATATCTCCACATTGCACGGTGCAATTCTGAAATTTTTTGCTTTTTCCTGCTAATCCTAGCATGATAAAGAAGATTCAAAGAGAGTGAGATGCCAGCTCCTTTCATTCAGTCAGTAGCTTCAAACATTTCTGGTATATGAAAAACATGTTTTTCAATGGCAAAAATCAATGAATATTGTAAATGCACAAACAGTAATATCTCCACATTGCACGGTGCAATTCTGAAATTTTTAGCTTTTTCCTGTTAATCCTAGCATGATAAAGAAGATTCAAAGAGAGTGAGATGCCAGCTCCTTTCATTCAGTCAGTAGCTTCAAACATTTCTGGTATATGAAAAACATGTTTTTCAATGGCAAAAATCAATGAATATTGTAAATGCACACACAGTAATATCTCCACATTGCACGGTGCAATTCTGAAATTTTTTGCTTTTTCCTGCTAATCCTAGCATGATAAAGAAGATTCAAAGAGAGTGAGATGCCAGCTCCTTTCATTCAGTCAGTAGCTTCAAACATTTCTGGTATATGAAAAACATGTTTTTCAATGGCAAAAATCAATGAATATTGTAAATGCACAAACAGTAATATCTCCACATTGCACGGTGCAATTCTGAAATTTTTAGCTTTTTCCTGTTAATCCTAGCATGATAAAGAAGATTCAAAGAGAGTGAGATGCCAGCTCCTTTCATTCAGTCAGTAGCTTCAAACATTTCTGGACGTTTTTCAATGGCAAAAATCAATGAATATTGTAAATGCACAAACAGTAATATCTCCACATTGCACGGTGCAATTCTGAAATTTTTAGCTTTTTCCTGTTAATCCTAGCATGATAAAGAAGATTCAAAGAGAGTGAGATGCCAGCTCCTTTCATTCAGTCAGTAGCTTCAAACATTTCTGGTATATGAAAAACATGTTTTTCAATGGCAAAAATCAATGAATATTGTAAATGCACAAACAGTAATATCTCCACATTGCACGGTGCAATTCTGAAATTTTTAGCTTTTTCCTGTTAATCCTAGCATGATAAAGAAGATTCAAAGAGAGTGAGATGCCAGCTCCTTTCATTCAGTCAGTAGCTTCAAACATTTCTGGTATATGAAAAACATGTTTTTCAATGGCAAAAATCAATGAATATTGTAAATGCACAAACAGTAATATCTCCACATTGCACGGTGCAATTCTGAAATTTTTAGCTTTTTCCTGTTAATCCTAGCATGATAAAGAAGATTCAAAGAGAGTGAGATGCCAGCTCCTTTCATTCAGTCAGTAGCTTCAAACATTTCTGGTATATGAAAAACATGTTTTTCAATGGCAAAAATCAATGAATATTGTAAATGCACAAACAGTAATATCTCCACATTGCACGGTGCAATTCTGAAATTTTTAGCTTTTTCCTGTTAATCCTAGCATGATAAAGAAGATTCAAAGAGAGTGAGATGCCAGCTCCTTTCATTCAGTCAGTAGCTTCAAACATTTCTGGACGTTTTTCAATGGCAAAAATCAATGAATATTGTAAATGCACAAACAGTAATATCTCCACATTGCACGGTGCAATTCTGAAATTTTTAGCTTTTTCCTGTTAATCCTAGCATGATAAAGAAGATTCAAAGAGAGTGAGATGCCAGCTCCTTTCATTCAGTCAGTAGCTTCAAACATTTCTGGTATATGAAAAACATGTTTTTCAATGGCAAAAATCAATGAATATTGTAAATGCACAAACAGTAATATCTCCACATTGCACGGTGCAATTCTGAAATTTTTAGCTTTTTCCTGTTAATCCTAGCATGATAAAGAAGATTCAAAGAGAGTGAGATGCCAGCTCCTTTCATTCAGTCAGTAGCTTCAAACATTTCTGGACGTTTTTCAATGGCAAAAATCAATGAATATTGTAAATGCACAAACAGTAATATCTCCACATTGCACGGTGCAATTCTGAAATTTTTAGCTTTTTCCTGTTAATCCTAGCATGATAAAGAAGATTCAAAGAGAGTGAGATGCCAGCTCCTTTCATTCAGTCAGTAGCTTCAAACATTTCTGGACGTTTTTCAATGGCAAAAATCAATGAATATTGTAAATGCACAAACAGTAATATCTCCACATTGCACGGTGCAATTCTGAAATTTTTAGCTTTTTCCTGCTAATCCTAGCATGATAAAGAAGATTCAAAGAGAGTGAGATGCCAGCTCCTTTCATTCAGTCAGTAGCTTCAAACATTTCTGGTATATGAAAAACATGTTTTTCAATGGCAAAAATCAATGAATATTGTAAATGCACAAACAGTAATATCTCCACATTGCACGGTGCAATTCTGAAATTTTTAGCTTTTTCCTGTTAATCCTAGCATGATAAAGAAGATTCAAAGAGAGTGAGATGCCAGCTCCTTTCATTCAGTCAGTAGCTTCAAACATTTCTGGACGTTTTTCAATGGCAAAAATCAATGAATATTGTAAATGCACAAACAGTAATATCTCCACATTGCACGGTGCAATTCTGAAATTTTTTGCTTTTTCCTGCTAATCCTAGCATGATAAAGAAGATTCAAAGAGAGTGAGATGCCAGCTCCTTTCATTCAGTCAGTAGCTTCAAACATTTCTGGTATATGAAAAACATGTTTTTCAATGGCAAAAATCAATGAATATTGTAAATGCACAAACAGTAATATCTCCACATTGCACGGTGCAATTCTGAAATTTTTAGCTTTTTCCTGTTAATCCTAGCATGATAAAGAAGATTCAAAGAGAGTGAGATGCCAGCTCCTTTCATTCAGTCAGTAGCTTCAAACATTTCTGGACGTTTTTCAATGGCAAAAATCAATGAATATTGTAAATGCACAAACAGTAATATCTCCACATTGCACGGTGCAATTCTGAAATTTTTAGCTTTTTCCTGTTAATCCTAGCATGATAAAGAAGATTCAAAGAGAGTGAGATGCCAGCTCCTTTCATTCAGTCAGTAGCTTCAAACATTTCTGGACGTTTTTCAATGGCAAAAATCAATGAATATTGTAAATGCACAAACAGTAATATCTCCACATTGCACGGTGCAATTCTGAAATTTTTAGCTTTTTCCTGTTAATCCTAGCATGATAAAGAAGATTCAAAGAGAGTGAGATGCCAGCTCCTTTCATTCAGTCAGTAGCTTCAAACATTTCTGGTATATGAAAAACATGTTTTTCAATGGCAAAAATCAATGAATATTGTAAATGCACAAACAGTAATATCTCCACATTGCACGGTGCAATTCTGAAATTTTTAGCTTTTTCCTGTTAATCCTAGCATGATAAAGAAGATTCAAAGAGAGTGAGATGCCAGCTCCTTTCATTCAGTCAGTAGCTTCAAACATTTCTGGTATATGAAAAACATGTTTTTCAATGGCAAAAATCAATGAATATTGTAAATGCACAAACAGTAATATCTCCACATTGCACGGTGCAATTCTGAAATTTTTTGCTTTTTCCTGTTAATCCTAGCATGATAAAGAAGATTCAAAGAGAGTGAGATGCCAGCTCCTTTCATTCAGTCAGTAGCTTCAAACATTTCTGGACGTTTTTCAATGGCAAAAATCAATGAATATTGTAAATGCACAAACAGTAATATCTCCACATTGCACGGTGCAATTCTGAAATTTTTAGCTTTTTCCTGTTAATCCTAGCATGATAAAGAAGATTCAAAGAGAGTGAGATGCCAGCTCCTTTCATTCAGTCAGTAGCTTCAAACATTTCTGGTATATGAAAAACATGTTTTTCAATGGCAAAAATCAATGAATATTGTAAATGCACAAACAGTAATATCTCCACATTGCACGGTGCAATTCTGAAATTTTTAGCTTTTTCCTGTTAATCCTAGCATGATAAAGAAGATTCAAAGAGAGTGAGATGCCAGCTCCTTTCATTCAGTCAGTAGCTTCAAACATTTCTGGACGTTTTTCAATGGCAAAAATCAATGAATATTGTAAATGCACAAACAGTAATATCTCCACATTGCACGGTGCAATTCTGAAATTTTTAGCTTTTTCCTGTTAATCCTAGCATGATAAAGAAGATTCAAAGAGAGTGAGATGCCAGCTCCTTTCATTCAGTCAGTAGCTTCAAACATTTCTGGACGTTTTTCAATGGCAAAAATCAATGAATATTGTAAATGCACAAACAGTAATATCTCCACATTGCACGGTGCAATTCTGAAATTTTTAGCTTTTTCCTGTTAATCCTAGCATGATAAAGAAGATTCAAAGAGAGTGAGATGCCAGCTCCTTTCATTCAGTCAGTAGCTTCAAACATTTCTGGTATATGAAAAACATGTTTTTCAATGGCAAAAATCAATGAATATTGTAAATGCACAAACAGTAATATCTCCACATTGCACGGTGCAATTCTGAAATTTTTAGCTTTTTCCTGTTAATCCTAGCATGATAAAGAAGATTCAAAGAGAGTGAGATGCCAGCTCCTTTCATTCAGTCAGTAGCTTCAAACATTTCTGGTATATGAAAAACATGTTTTTCAATGGCAAAAATCAATGAATATTGTAAATGCACAAACAGTAATATCTCCACATTGCACGGTGCAATTCTGAAATTTTTTGCTTTTTCCTGCTAATCCTAGCATGATAAAGAAGATTCAAAGAGAGTGAGATGCCAGCTCCTTTCATTCAGTCAGTAGCTTCAAACATTTCTGGTATATGAAAAACATGTTTTTCAATGGCAAAAATCAATGAATATTGTAAATGCACAAACAGTAATATCTCCACATTGCACGGTGCAATTCTGAAATTTTTAGCTTTTTCCTGTTAATCCTAGCATGATAAAGAATATTCAAAGAGAGTGAGATGCCAGCTCCTTTCATTCAGTCAGTAGCTTCAAACATTTCTGGTATATGAAAAACATGTTTTTCAATGGCAAAAATCAATGAATATTGTAAATGCACACACAGTAATATCTCCACATTGCACGGTGCAATTCTGAAATTTTTTGCTTTTTCCTGCTAATCCTAGCATGATAAAGAAGATTCAAAGAGAGTGAGATGCCAGCTCCTTTCATTCAGTCAGTAGCTTCAAACATTTCTGGTATATGAAAAACATGTTTTTCAATGGCAAAAATCAATGAATATTGTAAATGCACAAACAGTAATATCTCCACATTGCACGGTGCAATTCTGAAATTTTTAGCTTTTTCCTGTTAATCCTAGCATGATAAAGAAGATTCAAAGAGAGTGAGATGCCAGCTCCTTTCATTCAGTCAGTAGCTTCAAACATTTCTGGACGTTTTTCAATGGCAAAAATCAATGAATATTGTAAATGCACAAACAGTAATATCTCCACATTGCACGGTGCAATTCTGAAATTTTTAGCTTTTTCCTGTTAATCCTAGCATGATAAAGAAGATTCAAAGAGAGTGAGATGCCAGCTCCTTTCATTCAGTCAGTAGCTTCAAACATTTCTGGTATATGAAAAACATGTTTTTCAATGGCAAAAATCAATGAATATTGTAAATGCACAAACAGTAATATCTCCACATTGCACGGTGCAATTCTGAAATTTTTAGCTTTTTCCTGTTAATCCTAGCATGATAAAGAAGATTCAAAGAGAGTGAGATGCCAGCTCCTTTCATTCAGTCAGTAGCTTCAAACATTTCTGGTATATGAAAAACATGTTTTTCAATGGCAAAAATCAATGAATATTGTAAATGCACAAACAGTAATATCTCCACATTGCACGGTGCAATTCTGAAATTTTTAGCTTTTTCCTGTTAATCCTAGCATGATAAAGAAGATTCAAAGAGAGTGAGATGCCAGCTCCTTTCATTCAGTCAGTAGCTTCAAACATTTCTGGTATATGAAAAACATGTTTTTCAATGGCAAAAATCAATGAATATTGTAAATGCACAAACAGTAATATCTCCACATTGCACGGTGCAATTCTGAAATTTTTAGCTTTTTCCTGTTAATCCTAGCATGATAAAGAAGATTCAAAGAGAGTGAGATGCCAGCTCCTTTCATTCAGTCAGTAGCTTCAAACATTTCTGGACGTTTTTCAATGGCAAAAATCAATGAATATTGTAAATGCACAAACAGTAATATCTCCACATTGCACGGTGCAATTCTGAAATTTTTAGCTTTTTCCTGTTAATCCTAGCATGATAAAGAAGATTCAAAGAGAGTGAGATGCCAGCTCCTTTCATTCAGTCAGTAGCTTCAAACATTTCTGGTATATGAAAAACATGTTTTTCAATGGCAAAAATCAATGAATATTGTAAATGCACAAACAGTAATATCTCCACATTGCACGGTGCAATTCTGAAATTTTTAGCTTTTTCCTGTTAATCCTAGCATGATAAAGAAGATTCAAAGAGAGTGAGATGCCAGCTCCTTTCATTCAGTCAGTAGCTTCAAACATTTCTGGACGTTTTTCAATGGCAAAAATCAATGAATATTGTAAATGCACAAACAGTAATATCTCCACATTGCACGGTGCAATTCTGAAATTTTTAGCTTTTTCCTGTTAATCCTAGCATGATAAAGAAGATTCAAAGAGAGTGAGATGCCAGCTCCTTTCATTCAGTCAGTAGCTTCAAACATTTCTGGACGTTTTTCAATGGCAAAAATCAATGAATATTGTAAATGCACAAACAGTAATATCTCCACATTGCACGGTGCAATTCTGAAATTTTTAGCTTTTTCCTGCTAATCCTAGCATGATAAAGAAGATTCAAAGAGAGTGAGATGCCAGCTCCTTTCATTCAGTCAGTAGCTTCAAACATTTCTGGTATATGAAAAACATGTTTTTCAATGGCAAAAATCAATGAATATTGTAAATGCACAAACAGTAATATCTCCACATTGCACGGTGCAATTCTGAAATTTTTAGCTTTTTCCTGTTAATCCTAGCATGATAAAGAAGATTCAAAGAGAGTGAGATGCCAGCTCCTTTCATTCAGTCAGTAGCTTCAAACATTTCTGGACGTTTTTCAATGGCAAAAATCAATGAATATTGTAAATGCACAAACAGTAATATCTCCACATTGCACGGTGCAATTCTGAAATTTTTTGCTTTTTCCTGCTAATCCTAGCATGATAAAGAAGATTCAAAGAGAGTGAGATGCCAGCTCCTTTCATTCAGTCAGTAGCTTCAAACATTTCTGGTATATGAAAAACATGTTTTTCAATGGCAAAAATCAATGAATATTGTAAATGCACAAACAGTAATATCTCCACATTGCACGGTGCAATTCTGAAATTTTTAGCTTTTTCCTGTTAATCCTAGCATGATAAAGAAGATTCAAAGAGAGTGAGATGCCAGCTCCTTTCATTCAGTCAGTAGCTTCAAACATTTCTGGTATATGAAAAACATGTTTTTCAATGGCAAAAATCAATGAATATTGTAAATGCACAAACAGTAATATCTCCACATTGCACGGTGCAATTCTGAAATTTTTAGCTTTTTCCTGTTAATCCTAGCATGATAAAGAAGATTCAAAGAGAGTGAGATGCCAGCTCCTTTCATTCAGTCAGTAGCTTCAAACATTTCTGGTATATGAAAAACATGTTTTTCAATGGCAAAAATCAATGAATATTGTAAATGCACAAACAGTAATATCTCCACATTGCACGGTGCAATTCTGAAATTTTTAGCTTTTTCCTGTTAATCCTAGCATGATAAAGAAGATTCAAAGAGAGTGAGATGCCAGCTCCTTTCATTCAGTCAGTAGCTTCAAACATTTCTGGTATATGAAAAACATGTTTTTCAATGGCAAAAATCAATGAATATTGTAAATGCACAAACAGTAATATCTCCACATTGCACGGTGCAATTCTGAAATTTTTAGCTTTTTCCTGTTAATCCTAGCATGATAAAGAAGATTCAAAGAGAGTGAGATGCCAGCTCCTTTCATTCAGTCAGTAGCTTCAAACATTTCTGGACGTTTTTCAATGGCAAAAATCAATGAATATTGTAAATGCACAAACAGTAATATCTCCACATTGCACGGTGCAATTCTGAAATTTTTAGCTTTTTCCTGTTAATCCTAGCATGATAAAGAAGATTCAAAGAGAGTGAGATGCCAGCTCCTTTCATTCAGTCAGTAGCTTCAAACATTTCTGGTATATGAAAAACATGTTTTTCAATGGCAAAAATCAATGAATATTGTAAATGCACAAACAGTAATATCTCCACATTGCACGGTGCAATTCTGAAATTTTTAGCTTTTTCCTGTTAATCCTAGCATGATAAAGAAGATTCAAAGAGAGTGAGATGCCAGCTCCTTTCATTCAGTCAGTAGCTTCAAACATTTCTGGTATATGAAAAACATGTTTTTCAATGGCAAAAATCAATGAATATTGTAAATGCACAAACAGTAATATCTCCACATTGCACGGTGCAATTCTGAAATTTTTAGCTTTTTCCTGTTAATCCTAGCATGATAAAGAAGATTCAAAGAGAGTGAGATGCCAGCTCCTTTCATTCAGTCAGTAGCTTCAAACATTTCTGGTATATGAAAAACATGTTTTTCAATGGCAAAAATCAATGAATATTGTAAATGCACAAACAGTAATATCTCCACATTGCACGGTGCAATTCTGAAATTTTTAGCTCTTTCCTGTTAATCCTAGCATGATAAAGAAGATTCAAAGAGAGTGAGATGCCAGCTCCTTTCATTCAGTCAGTAGCTTCAAACATTTCTGGTAAATGAAAAAACTGTTTTCAATGGCAAAAATCAATGAATATTGTAAATGCACAAACAGTAAATCTCCACATTGCACGGTGCAATTCTGAAATTTTTAGCTTTTTCCTGTTAATCCTAGCATGATAAAGAAGATTCAAAGAGAGTGAGATGCCAGCTCCTTTCATTCAGTCAGTAGCTTCAAACATTTCTGGTATATGAAAAACATGTTTTTCAATGGCAAAAATCAATGAATATTGTAAATGCACAAACAGTAATATCTCCACATTGCACGGTGCAATTCTGAAATTTTTAGCTTTTTCCTGCTAATCCTAGCATGATAAAGAAGATTCAAAGAGAGTGAGATGCCAGCTCCTTTCATTCAGTCAGTAGCTTCAAACATTTCTGGTATATGAAAAACATGTTTTTCAATGGCAAAAATCAATGAATATTGTAAATGCACAAACAACATTGCACGGTGCAATTCTGAAATTTTTAGCTTTTTCCTGTTAATCCTAGCATGATAAAGAAGATTCAAAGAGAGTGAGATGCCAGCTCCTTTCATTCAGTCAGTAGCTTCAAACATTTCTGGACGTTTTTCAATGGCAAAAATCAATGAATATTGTAAGTGCACAAACAGTAATATCTCCACATTGCACGGTGCAATTCTGAAATTTTTTGCTTTTTCCTGCTAATCCTAGCATGATAAAGAAGATTCAAAGAGAGTGAGATGCCAGCTCCTTTCATTCAGTCAGTAGCTTCAAACATTTCTGGTATATGAAAAACATGTTTTTCAATGGCAAAAATCAATGAATATTGTAAATGCACAAACAGTAATATCTCCACATTGCACGGTGCAATTCTGAAATTTTTTGCTTTTTCCTGCTAATCCTAGCATGATAAAGAAGATTCAAAGAGAGTGAGATGCCAGCTCCATTCATTCAGTCAGTAGCTTCAAACATTTCTGGTATATGAAAAACATGTTTTTCAATGGCAAAAATCAATGAATATTGTAAATGCACAAACAGTAATATCTCCACATTGCACGGTGCAATTCTGAAATTTTTAGCTTTTTCCTGTTAATCCTAGCATGATAAAGAAGATTCAAAGAGAGTGAGATGCCAGCTCCTTTCATTCAGTCAGTAGCTTCAAACATTTCTGGTATATGAAAAACATGTTTTTCAATGGCAAAAATCAATGAATATTGTAAATGCACAAACAGTAATATCTCCACATTGCACGGTGCAATTCTGAAATTTTTAGCTTTTTCCTGTTAATCCTAGCATGATAAAGAAGATTCAAAGAGAGTGAGATGCCAGCTCCTTTCATTCAGTCAGTAGCTTCAAACATTTCTGGACGTTTTTCAATGGCAAAAATCAATGAATATTGTAAATGCACAAACAGTAATATCTCCACATTGCACGGTGCAATTCTGAAATTTTTAGCTTTTTCCTGCTAATCCTAGCATGATAAAGAAGATTCAAAGAGAGTGAGATGCCAGCTCCTTTCATTCAGTCAGTAGCTTCAAACATTTCTGGTATATGAAAAACATGTTTTTCAATGGCAAAAATCAATGAATATTGTAAATGCACAAACAGTAATATCTCCACATTGCACGGTGCAATTCTGAAATTTTAGCTTTTTCCTGTTAATCCTAGCATGATAAAGAAGATTCAAAGAGAGTGAGATGCCAGCTCCTTTCATTCAGTCAGTAGCTTCAAACATTTCTGGTATATGAAAAACATGTTTTTCAATGGCAAAAATCAATGAATATTGTAAATGCACAAACAGTAATATCTCCACATTGCACGGTGCAATTCTGAAATTTTTAGCTTTTTCCTGTTAATCCTAGCATGATAAAGAAGATTCAAAGAGAGTGAGATGCCAGCTCCTTTCATTCAGTCAGTAGCTTCAAACATTTCTGGTATATGAAAAACATGTTTTTCAATGGCAAAAATCAATGAATATTTGGGTAAATGCACAAACAGTAATATCTCCACATTGCACGGTGCAATTCTGAAATTTTTTGCTTTTTCCTGCTAATCCTAGCATGATAAAGAAGATTCAAAGAGAGTGAGATGCCAGCTCCTTTCATTCAGTCAGTAGCTTCAAACATTTCTGGTATATGAAAAACATGTTTTTCAATGGCAAAAATCAATGAATATTGTAAATGCACAAACAGTAATATCTCCACATTGCACGGTGCAATTCTGAAATTTTTAGCTTTTTCCTGTTAATCCTAGCATGATAAAGAAGATTCAAAGAGAGTGAGATGCCAGCTCCTTTCATTCAGTCAGTAGCTTCAAACATTTCTGGTATATGAAAACATGTTTTTCAATGGCAAAAATCAATGAATATTGTAAATGCACACACAGTAATATCTCCACATTGCACGGTGCAATTCTGAAATTTTTTGCTTTTTCCTGCTAATCCTAGCATGATAAAGAAGATTCAAAGAGAGTGAGATGCCAGCTCCTTTCATTCAGTCAGTAGCTTCAAACATTTCTGGTATATGAAAAACATGTTTTTCAATGGCAAAAATCAATGAATATTGTAAATGCACAAACAGTAATATCTCCACATTGCACGGTGCAATTCTGAAATTTTTAGCTTTTTCCTGTTAATCCTAGCATGATAAAGAAGATTCAAAGAGAGTGAGATGCCAGCTCCTTTCATTCAGTCAGTAGCTTCAAACATTTCTGGACGTTTTTCAATGGCAAAAATCAATGAATATTGTAAATGCACAAACAGTAATATCTCCACATTGCACGGTGCAATTCTGAAATTTTTAGCTTTTTCCTGTAATCCTAGCATGATAAAGAAGATTCAAAGAGAGTGAGATGCCAGCTCCTTTCATTCAGTCAGTAGCTTCAAACATTTCTGGTATATGAAAAACATGTTTTTCAATGGCAAAAATCAATGAATATTGTAAATGCACAAACAGTAATATCTCCACATTGCACGGTGCAATTCTGAAATTTTTAGCTTTTTCCTGCTAATCCTAGCATGATAAAGAAGATTCAAAGAGAGTGAGATGCCAGCTCCTTTCATTCAGTCAGTAGCTTCAAACATTTCTGGTATATGAAAAACATGTTTTTTCAATGGCAAAAATCAATGAATATTGTAAATGCACAAACAGTAATATCTCCACATTGCACGGTGCAATTCTGAAATTTTTAGCTTTTTCCTGTTAATCCTAGCATGATAAAGAAGATTCAAAGAGAGTGAGATGCCAGCTCCTTTCATTCAGTCAGTAGCTTCAAACATTTCTGGACGTTTTTCAATGGCAAAAATCAATGAATATTGTAAATGCACAAACAGTAATATCTCCACATTGCACGGTGCAATTCTGAAATTTTTTGCTTTTTCCTGCTAATCCTAGCCATGATAAAGAAGATTCAAGAGAGTGAGATGCCAGCTCCTTTCATTCAGTCAGTAGCTTCAAACATTTCTGGTATATGAAAAACATGTTTTTCAATGGCAAAAATCAATGAATATTGTAAATGCACAAACAGTAATATCTCCACATTGCACGGTGCAATTCTGAAATTTTTTGCTTTTTCCTGCTAATCCTAGCATGATAAAGAAGATTCAAAGAGAGTGAGATGCCAGCTCCTTTCATTCAGTCAGTAGCTTCAAACATTTCTGGTATATGAAAAACATGTTTTTCAATGGCAAAAATCAATGAATATTGTAAATGCACAAACAGTAATATCTCCACATTGCACGGTGCAATTCTGAAATTTTTAGCTTTTTCCTGTTAATCCTAGCATGATAAAGAAGATTCAAAGAGAGTGAGATGCCAGCTCCTTTCATTCAGTCAGTAGCTTCAAACATTTCTGGTATATGAAAAACATGTTTTTCAATGGCAAAAATCAATGAATATTGTAAATGCACAAACAGTAATATCTCCACATTGCACGGTGCAATTCTGAAATTTTTAGCTTTTTCCTGTTAATCCTAGCATGATAAAGAAGATTCAAAGAGAGTGAGATGCCAGCTCCTTTCATTCAGTCAGTAGCTTCAAACATTTCTGGACGTTTTTCAATGGCAAAAATCAATGAATATTGTAAATGCACAAACAGTAATATCTCCACATTGCACGGTGCAATTCTGAAATTTTTAGCTTTTTCCTGCTAATCCTAGCATGATAAAGAAGATTCAAAGAGAGTGAGATGCCAGCTCCTTTCATTCAGTCAGTAGCTTCAAACATTTCTGGTATATGAAAAACATGTTTTTCAATGGCAAAAATCAATGAATATTGTAAATGCACAAACAGTAATATCTCCACATTGCACGGTGCAATTCTGAAATTTTTAGCTTTTTCCTGTTAATCCTAGCATGATAAAGAAGATTCAAAGAGAGTGAGATGCCAGCTCCTTTCATTCAGTCAGTAGCTTCAAACATTTCTGGACGTTTTTCAATGGCAAAAATCAATGAATATTGTAAATGCACAAACAGTAATATCTCCACATTGCACGGTGCAATTCTGAAATTTTTAGCTTTTTCCTGCTAATCCTAGCATGATAAAGAAGATTCAAAGAGAGTGAGATGCCAGCTCCTTTCATTCAGTCAGTAGCTTCAAACATTTCTGGTATATGAAAAACATGTTTTTCAATGGCAAAAATCAATGAATATTGTAAATGCACAAACAGTAATATCTCCACATTGCACGGTGCAATTCTGAAATTTTTAGCTTTTTCCTGTTAATCCTAGCATGATAAAGAAGATTCAAAGAGAGTGAGATGCCAGCTCCTTTCATTCAGTCAGTAGCTTCAAACATTTCTGGTATATGAAAAACATGTTTTTCAATGGCAAAAATCAATGAATATTGTAAATGCACAAACAGTAATATCTCCACATTGCACGGTGCAATTCTGAAATTTTTAGCTTTTTCCTGTTAATCCTAGCATGATAAAGAAGATTCAAAGAGAGTGAGATGCCAGCTCCTTTCATTCAGTCAGTAGCTTCAAACATTTCTGGTATATGAAAAACATGTTTTTCAATGGCAAAAATCAATGAATATTGTAAATGCACAAACAGTAATATCTCCACATTGCACGGTGCAATTCTGAAATTTTTTGCTTTTTCCTGCTAATCCTAGCATGATAAAGAAGATTCAAAGAGAGTGAGATGCCAGCTCCTTTCATTCAGTCAGTAGCTTCAAACATTTCTGGTATATGAAAAACATGTTTTTCAATGGCAAAAATCAATGAATATTGTAAATGCACAAACAGTAATATCTCCACATTGCACGGTGCAATTCTGAAATTTTTAGCTTTTTCCTGTTAATCCTAGCATGATAAAGAAGATTCAAAGAGAGTGAGATGCCAGCTCCTTTCATTCAGTCAGTAGCTTCAAACATTTCTGGTATATGAAAAACATGTTTTTCAATGGCAAAAATCAATGAATATTGTAAATGCACACACAGTAATATCTCCACATTGCACGGTGCAATTCTGAAATTTTTTGCTTTTTCCTGCTAATCCTAGCATGATAAAGAAGATTCAAAGAGAGTGAGATGCCAGCTCCTTTCATTCAGTCAGTAGCTTCAAACATTTCTGGTATATGAAAAACATGTTTTTCAATGGCAAAAATCAATGAATATTGTAAATGCACAAACAGTAATATCTCCACATTGCACGGTGCAATTCTGAAATTTTTAGCTTTTTCCTGTTAATCCTAGCATGATAAAGAAGATTCAAAGAGAGTGAGATGCCAGCTCCTTTCATTCAGTCAGTAGCTTCAAACATTTCTGGACGTTTTTCAATGGCAAAAATCAATGAATATTGTAAATGCACAAACAGTAATATCTCCACATTGCACGGTGCAATTCTGAAATTTTTAGCTTTTTCCTGTTAATCCTAGCATGATAAAGAAGATTCAAAGAGAGTGAGATGCCAGCTCCTTTCATTCAGTCAGTAGCTTCAAACATTTCTGGTATATGAAAAACATGTTTTTCAATGGCAAAAATCAATGAATATTGTAAATGCACAAACAGTAATATCTCCACATTGCACGGTGCAATTCTGAAATTTTTAGCTTTTTCCTGTTAATCCTAGCATGATAAAGAAGATTCAAAGAGAGTGAGATGCCAGCTCCTTTCATTCAGTCAGTAGCTTCAAACATTTCTGGTATATGAAAAACATGTTTTTCAATGGCAAAAATCAATGAATATTGTAAATGCACAAACAGTAATATCTCCACATTGCACGGTGCAATTCTGAAATTTTTAGCTTTTTCCTGTTAATCCTAGCATGATAAAGAAGATTCAAAGAGAGTGAGATGCCAGCTCCTTTCATTCAGTCAGTAGCTTCAAACATTTCTGGTATATGAAAAACATGTTTTTCAATGGCAAAAATCAATGAATATTGTAAATGCACAAACAGTAATATCTCCACATTGCACGGTGCAATTCTGAAATTTTTAGCTTTTTCCTGTTAATCCTAGCATGATAAAGAAGATTCAAAGAGAGTGAGATGCCAGCTCCTTTCATTCAGTCAGTAGCTTCAAACATTTCTGGACGTTTTTCAATGGCAAAAATCAATGAATATTGTAAATGCACAAACAGTAATATCTCCACATTGCACGGTGCAATTCTGAAATTTTTAGCTTTTTCCTGTTAATCCTAGCATGATAAAGAAGATTCAAAGAGAGTGAGATGCCAGCTCCTTTCATTCAGTCAGTAGCTTCAAACATTTCTGGTATATGAAAAACATGTTTTTCAATGGCAAAAATCAATGAATATTGTAAATGCACAAACAGTAATATCTCCACATTGCACGGTGCAATTCTGAAATTTTTAGCTTTTTCCTGTTAATCCTAGCATGATAAAGAAGATTCAAAGAGAGTGAGATGCCAGCTCCTTTCATTCAGTCAGTAGCTTCAAACATTTCTGGACGTTTTTCAATGGCAAAAATCAATGAATATTGTAAATGCACAAACAGTAATATCTCCACATTGCACGGTGCAATTCTGAAATTTTTAGCTTTTTCCTGTTAATCCTAGCATGATAAAGAAGATTCAAAGAGAGTGAGATGCCAGCTCCTTTCATTCAGTCAGTAGCTTCAAACATTTCTGGACGTTTTTCAATGGCAAAAATCAATGAATATTGTAAATGCACAAACAGTAATATCTCCACATTGCACGGTGCAATTCTGAAATTTTTAGCTTTTTCCTGCTAATCCTAGCATGATAAAGAAGATTCAAAGAGAGTGAGATGCCAGCTCCTTTCATTCAGTCAGTAGCTTCAAACATTTCTGGTATATGAAAAACATGTTTTTCAATGGCAAAAATCAATGAATATTGTAAATGCACAAACAGTAATATCTCCACATTGCACGGTGCAATTCTGAAATTTTTAGCTTTTTCCTGTTAATCCTAGCATGATAAAGAAGATTCAAAGAGAGAGATGCCAGCTCCTTTCATTCAGTCAGTAGCTTCAAACATTTCTGGACGTTTTTCAATGGCAAAAATCAATGAATATTGTAAATGCACAAACAGTAATATCTCCACATTGCACGGTGCAATTCTGAAATTTTTTGCTTTTTCCTGCTAATCCTAGCATGATAAAGAAGATTCAAAGAGAGTGAGATGCCAGCTCCTTTCATTCAGTCAGTAGCTTCAAACATTTCTGGTATATGAAAAACATGTTTTTCAATGGCAAAAATCAATGAATATTGTAAATGCACAAACAGTAATATCTCCACATTGCACGGTGCAATTCTGAAATTTTTAGCTTTTTCCTGTTAATCCTAGCATGATAAAGAAGATTCAAAGAGAGTGAGATGCCAGCTCCTTTCATTCAGTCAGTAGCTTCAAACATTTCTGGACGTTTTTCAATGGCAAAAATCAATGAATATTGTAAATGCACAAACAGTAATATCTCCACATTGCACGGTGCAATTCTGAAATTTTTAGCTTTTTCCTGTTAATCCTAGCATGATAAAGAAGATTCAAAGAGAGTGAGATGCCAGCTCCTTTCATTCAGTCAGTAGCTTCAAACATTTCTGGACGTTTTTCAATGGCAAAAATCAATGAATATTGTAAATGCACAAACAGTAATATCTCCACATTGCACGGTGCAATTCTGAAATTTTTAGCTTTTTCCTGTTAATCCTAGCATGATAAAGAAGATTCAAAGAGAGTGAGATGCCAGCTCCTTTCATTCAGTCAGTAGCTTCAAACATTTCTGGTATATGAAAAACATGTTTTTCAATGGCAAAAATCAATGAATATTGTAAATGCACAAACAGTAATATCTCCACATTGCACGGTGCAATTCTGAAATTTTTAGCTTTTTCCTGTTAATCCTAGCATGATAAAGAAGATTCAAAGAGAGTGAGATGCCAGCTCCTTTCATTCAGTCAGTAGCTTCAAACATTTCTGGTATATGAAAAAAATGTTTTTCAATGGCAAAAATCAATGAATATTGTAAATGCACAAACAGTAATATCTCCACATTGCACGGTGCAATTCTGAAATTTTTTGCTTTTTCCTGTTAATCCTAGCATGATAAAGAAGATTCAAAGAGAGTGAGATGCCAGCTCCTTTCATTCAGTCAGTAGCTTCAAACATTTCTGGACGTTTTTCAATGGCAAAAATCAATGAATATTGTAAATGCACAAACAGTAATATCTCCACATTGCACGGTGCAATTCTGAAATTTTTAGCTTTTTCCTGTTAATCCTAGCATGATAAAGAAGATTCAAAGAGAGTGAGATGCCAGCTCCTTTCATTCAGTCAGTAGCTTCAAACATTTCTGGTATATGAAAAACATGTTTTTCAATGGCAAAAATCAATGAATATTGTAAATGCACAAACAGTAATATCTCCACATTGCACGGTGCAATTCTGAAATTTTTAGCTTTTTCCTGTTAATCCTAGCATGATAAAGAAGATTCAAAGAGAGTGAGATGCCAGCTCCTTTCATTCAGTCAGTAGCTTCAAACATTTCTGGAACGTTTTTCAATGGCAAAAATCAATGAATATTGTAAATGCACAAACAGTAATATCTCCACATTGCACGGTGCAATTCTGAAATTTTTAGCTTTTTCCTGTTAATCCTAGCATGATAAAGAAGATTCAAAGAGAGTGAGATGCCAGCTCCTTTCATTCAGTCAGTAGCTTCAAACATTTCTGGACGTTTTTCAATGGCAAAAATCAATGAATATTGTAAATGCACAAACAGTAATATCTCCACATTGCACGGTGCAATTCTGAAATTTTTAGCTTTTTCCTGTTAATCCTAGCATGATAAAGAAGATTCAAAGAGAGTGAGATGCCAGCTCCTTTCATTCAGTCAGTAGCTTCAAACATTTCTGGTATATGAAAAACATGTTTTTCAATGGCAAAAATCAATGAATATTGTAAATGCACAAACAGTAATACTCCACATTGCACGGTGCAATTCTGAAATTTTTAGCTTTTTCCTGTTAATCCTAGCATGATAAAGAAGATTCAAAGAGAGTGAGATGCCAGCTCCTTTCATTCAGTCAGTAGCTTCAAACATTTCTGGTATATGAAAAACATGTTTTTCAATGGCAAAAATCAATGAATATTGTAAATGCACAAACAGTAATATCTCCACATTGCACGGTGCAATTCTGAAATTTTTTGCTTTTTCCTGCTAATCCTAGCATGATAAAGAAGATTCAAAGAGAGTGAGATGCCAGCTCCTTTCATTCAGTCAGTAGCTTCAAACATTTCTGGTATATGAAAAACATGTTTTTCAATGGCAAAAATCAATGAATATTGTAAATGCACAAACAGTAATATCTCCACATTGCACGGTGCAATTCTGAAATTTTTAGCTTTTTCCTGTTAATCCTAGCATGATAAAGAAGATTCAAAGAGAGTGAGATGCCAGCTCCTTTCATTCAGTCAGTAGCTTCAAACATTTCTGGTATATGAAAAACATGTTTTTCAATGGCAAAAATCAATGAATATTGTAAATGCACACACAGTAATATCTCCACATTGCACGGTGCAATTCTGAAATTTTTTGCTTTTTCCTGCTAATCCTAGCATGATAAAGAAGATTCAAAGAGAGTGAGATGCCAGCTCCTTTCATTCAGTCAGTAGCTTCAAACATTTCTGGTATATGAAAAACATGTTTTTCAATGGCAAAAATCAATGAATATTGTAAATGCACAAACAGTAATATCTCCACATTGCACGGTGCAATTCTGAAATTTTTAGCTTTTTCCTGTTAATCCTAGCATGATAAAGAAGATTCAAAGAGAGTGAGATGCCAGCTCCTTTCATTCAGTCAGTAGCTTCAAACATTTCTGGACGTTTTTCAATGGCAAAAATCAATGAATATTGTAAATGCACAAACAGTAATATCTCCACATTGCACGGTGCAATTCTGAAATTTTTAGCTTTTTCCTGTTAATCCTAGCATGATAAAGAAGATTCAAAGAGAGTGAGATGCCAGCTCCTTTCATTCAGTCAGTAGCTTCAAACATTTCTGGTATATGAAAAACATGTTTTTCAATGGCAAAAATCAATGAATATTGTAAATGCACAAACAGTAATATCTCCACATTGCACGGTGCAATTCTGAAATTTTTAGCTTTTTCCTGTTAATCCTAGCATGATAAAGAAGATTCAAAGAGAGTGAGATGCCAGCTCCTTTCATTCAGTCAGTAGCTTCAAACATTTCTGGTATATGAAAAACATGTTTTTCAATGGCAAAAATCAATGAATATTGTAAATGCACAAACAGTAATATCTCCACATTGCACGGTGCAATTCTGAAATTTTTAGCTTTTTCCTGTTAATCCTAGCATGATAAAGAAGATTCAAAGAGAGTGAGATGCCAGCTCCTTTCATTCAGTCAGTAGCTTCAAACATTTCTGGTATATGAAAAACATGTTTTTCAATGGCAAAAATCAATGAATATTGTAAATGCACAAACAGTAATATCTCCACATTGCACGGTGCAATTCTGAAATTTTTAGCTTTTTCCTGTTAATCCTAGCATGATAAAGAAGATTCAAAGAGAGTGAGATGCCAGCTCCTTTCATTCAGTCAGTAGCTTCAAACATTTCTGGACGTTTTTCAATGGCAAAAATCAATGAATATTGTAAATGCACAAACAGTAATATCTCCACATTGCACGGTGCAATTCTGAAATTTTTAGCTTTTTCCTGTTAATCCTAGCATGATAAAGAAGATTCAAAGAGAGTGAGATGCCAGCTCCTTTCATTCAGTCAGTAGCTTCAAACATTTCTGGTATATGAAAAACATGTTTTTCAATGGCAAAAATCAATGAATATTGTAAATGCACAAACAGTAATATCTCCACATTGCACGGTGCAATTCTGAAATTTTTAGCTTTTTCCTGTTAATCCTAGCATGATAAAGAAGATTCAAAGAGAGTGAGATGCCAGCTCCTTTCATTCAGTCAGTAGCTTCAAACATTTCTGGACGTTTTTCAATGGCAAAAATCAATGAATATTGTAAATGCACAAACAGTAATATCTCCACATTGCACGGTGCAATTCTGAAATTTTTAGCTTTTTCCTGTTAATCCTAGCATGATAAAGAAGATTCAAAGAGAGTGAGATGCCAGCTCCTTTCATTCAGTCAGTAGCTTCAAACATTTCTGGACGTTTTTCAATGGCAAAAATCAATGAATATTGTAAATGCACAAACAGTAATATCTCCACATTGCACGGTGCAATTCTGAAATTTTTAGCTTTTTCCTGCTAATCCTAGCATGATAAAGAAGATTCAAAGAGAGTGAGATGCCAGCTCCTTTCATTCAGTCAGTAGCTTCAAACATTTCTGGTATATGAAAAACATGTTTTTCAATGGCAAAAATCAATGAATATTGTAAATGCACAAACAGTAATATCTCCACATTGCACGGTGCAATTCTGAAATTTTTAGCTTTTTCCTGTTAATCCTAGCATGATAAAGAAGATTCAAAGAGAGTGAGATGCCAGCTCCTTTCATTCAGTCAGTAGCTTCAAACATTTCTGGACGTTTTTCAATGGCAAAAATCAATGAATATTGTAAATGCACAAACAGTAATATCTCCACATTGCACGGTGCAATTCTGAAATTTTTTGCTTTTTCCTGCTAATCCTAGCATGATAAAGAAGATTCAAAGAGAGTGAGATGCCAGCTCCTTTCATTCAGTCAGTAGCTTCAAACATTTCTGGTATATGAAAAACATGTTTTTCAATGGCAAAAATCAATGAATATTGTAAATGCACAAACAGTAATATCTCCACATTGCACGGTGCAATTCTGAAATTTTTAGCTTTTTCCTGTTAATCCTAGCATGATAAAGAAGATTCAAAGAGAGTGAGATGCCAGCTCCTTTCATTCAGTCAGTAGCTTCAAACATTTCTGGTATATGAAAAACATGTTTTTCAATGGCAAAAATCAATGAATATTGTAAATGCACAAACAGTAATATCTCCACATTGCACGGTGCAATTCTGAAATTTTTAGCTTTTTCCTGTTAATCCTAGCATGATAAAGAAGATTCAAAGAGAGTGAGATGCCAGCTCCTTTCATTCAGTCAGTAGCTT
>NW_027370583.1:0-35050 GCF_046119375.1 Phyllobates terribilis | reverse complement strand
AGATGCCAGCTCCTTTCATTCAGTCAGTAGCTTCAAACATTTCTGGTATATGAAAAACATGTTTTTCAATGGCAAAAATCAATGAATATTGTAAATGCACAAACAGTAATATCTCCACATTGCAAGGTGCAATTCTGAAATTTTTTGCTTTTTCCTGTTAATCCTAGCATGATAAAGAAGATTCAAAGAGAGTGAGATGCCAGCTCCTTTCATTCAGTCAGTAGCTTCAAACATTTCTGGTATATGAAAAACATGTTTTTCAATGGCAAAAATCAATGAATATTGTAAATGCACAAACAGTAATATCTCCACATTGCAAGGTGCAATTCTGAAATTTTTTGCTTTTTCCTGCTAATCCTAGCATGATAAAGAAGATTCAAAGAGAGTGAGATGCCAGCTCCTTTCATTCAGTCAGTAGCTTCAAACATTTCTGGTATATGAAAAACATGTTTTTCAATGGCAAAAATCAATGAATATTGTAAATGCACAAACAGTAATATCTCCACATTGCAAGGTGCAATTCTGAAATTTTTTGCTTTTTCCTGCTAATCCTAGCATGATAAAGAAGATTCAAAGAGAGTGAGATGCCAGCTCCTTTCATTCAGTCAGTAGCTTCAAACATTTCTGGACGTTTTTCAATGGCAAAAATCAATGAATATTGTAAATGCACAAACAGTAATAACTCCACATTGCAAGGTGCAATTCTGAAATTTTTTGCTTTTTCCTGCTAATCCTAGCATGATAAAGAAGATTCAAAGAGAGTGAGATGCCAGCTCCTTTCATTCAGTCAGTAGCTTCAAACATTTCTGGTATATGAAAAACATGTTTTTCAATGGCAAAAATCAATGAATATTGTAAATGCACAAACAGTAATATCTCCACATTGCACGGTGCAATTCTGAAATTTTTAGCTTTTTCCTGTTAATCCTAGCATGATAAAGAAGATTCAAAGAGAGTGAGATGCCAGCTCCTTTCATTCAGTCAGTAGCTTCAAACATTTCTGGTATATGAAAAACATGTTTTTCAATGGCAAAAATCAATGAATATTGTAAATGCACAAACAGTAATATCTCCACATTGCAAGGTGCAATTCTGAAATTTTTTGCTTTTTCCTGCTAATCCTAGAATGATAAAGAAGATTCAAAGAGAGTGAGATGCCAGCTCCTTTCATTCAGTCAGTAGCTTCAAACATTTCTGGTATATGAAAAACATGTTTTTCAATGGCAAAAATCAATGAATATTGTAAATGCACAAACAGTAATATCTCCACATTGCACGGTGCAATTCTGAAATTTTTAGCTTTTTCCTGTTAATCCTAGCATGATAAAGAAGATTCAAAGAGAGTGAGATGCCAGCTCCTTTCATTCAGTCAGTAGCTTCAAACATTTCTGGTATATGAAAAACATGTTTTTCAATGGCAAAAATCAATGAATATTGTAAATGCACAAACAGTAATATCTCCACATTGCACGGTGCAATTCTGAAATTTTTAGCTTTTTCCTGTTAATCCTAGCATGATAAAGAAGATTCAAAGAGAGTGAGATGCCAGCTCCTTTCATTCAGTCAGTAGCTTCAAACATTTCTGGACGTTTTTCAATGGCAAAAATCAATGAATATTGTAAATGCACAAACAGTAATATCTCCACATTGCAAGGTGCAATTCTGAAATTTTTTGCTTTTTCCTGTTAATCCTAGCATGATAAAGAAGATTCAAAGAGAGTGAGATGCCAGCTCCTTTCATTCAGTCAGTAGCTTCAAACATTTCTGGTATATGAAAAACATGTTTTTCAATGGCAAAAATCAATGAATATTGTAAATGCACAAACAGTAATATCTCCACATTGCACGGTGCAATTCTGAAATTTTTAACTTTTTCCTGTTAATCCTAGCATGATAAAGAAGATTCAAAGAGAGTGAGATGCCAGCTCCTTTCATTCAGTCAGTAGCTTCAAACATTTCTGGACGTTTTTCAATGGCAAAAATTAATGAATATTGTAAATGCACAAACAGTAATATCTCCACATTGCAAGGTGCAATTCTGAAATTTTTTGCTTTTTCCTGCTAATCCTAGCATGATAAAGAAGATTCAAAGAGAGTGAGATGCCAGCTCCTTTCATTCAGTCAGTAGCTTCAAACATTTCTGGTATATGAAAAACATGTTTTTCAATGGCAAAAATCAATGAATATTGTAAATGCACAAACAGTAATATCTCCACATTGCAAGGTGCAATTCTGAAATTTTTTGCTTTTTCCTGCTAATCCTAGCATGATAAAGAAGATTCAAAGAGAGTGAGATGCCAGCTCCTTTCATTCAGTCAGTAGCTTCAAACATTTCTGGTATATGAAAAACATGTTTTTCAATGGCAAAAATCAATGAATATTGTAAATGCACAAACAGTAATATCTCCACATTGCACGGTGCAATTCTGAAATTTTTAGCTTTTTCCTGTTAATCCTAGCATGATAAAGAAGATTCAAAGAGAGTGAGATGCCAGCTCCTTTCATTCAGTCAGTAGCTTCAAACATTTCTGGTATATGAAAAACATGTTTTTCAATGGCAAAAATCAATGAATATTGTAAATGCACAAACAGTAATATCTCCACATTGCAAGGTGCAATTCTGAAATTTTTTGCTTTTTCCTGTTAATCCTAGCATGATAAAGAAGATTCAAAGAGAGTGAGATGCCAGCTCCTTTCATTCAGTCAGTAGCTTCAAACATTTCTGGTATATGAAAAACATGTTTTTCAATGGCAAAAATCAATGAATATTGTAAATGCACAAACAGTAATATCTCCACATTGCAAGGTGCAATTCTGAAATTTTTGCTTTTTCCTGCTAATCCTAGCATGATAAAGAAGATTCAAAGAGAGTGAGATGCCAGCTCCTTTCATTCAGTCAGTAGCTTCAAACATTTCTGGTATATGAAAAACATGTTTTTCAATGGCAAAAATCAATGAATATTGTAAATGCACAAACAGTAATATCTCCACATTGCACGGTGCAATTCTGAAATTTTTAGCTTTTTCCTGTTAATCCTAGCATGATAAAGAAGATTCAAAGAGAGTGAGATGCCAGCTCCTTTCATTCAGTCAGTAGCTTCAAACATTTCTGGTATATGAAAAACATGTTTTTCAATGGCAAAAATCAATGAATATTGTAAATGCACAAACAGTAATATCTCCACATTGCAAGGTGCAATTCTGAAATTTTTTGCTTTTTCCTGCTAATCCTAGCATGATAAAGAAGATTCAAAGAGAGTGAGATGCCAGCTCCTTTCATTCAGTCAGTAGCTTCAAACATTTCTGGTATATGAAAAACATGTTTTTCAATGGCAAAAATCAATGAATATTGTAAATGCACAAACAGTAATATCTCCACATTGCACGGTGCAATTCTGAAATTTTTAGCTTTTTCCTGTTAATCCTAGCATGATAAAGAAGATTCAAAGAGAGTGAGATGCCAGCTCCTTTCATTCAGTCAGTAGCTTCAAACATTTCTGGTATATGAAAAACATGTTTTTCAATGACAAAAATCAATGAATATTGTAAATGCACAAACAGTAATATCTCCACATTGCAAGGTGCAATTCTGAAATTTTTTGCTTTTTCCTGTTAATCCTAGCATGATAAAGAAGATTCAAAGAGAGTGAGATGCCAGCTCCTTTCATTCAGTCAGTAGCTTCAAACATTTCTGGTATATGAAAAACATGTTTTTCAATGGCAAAAATCAATGAATATTGTAAATGCACAAACAGTAATATCTCCACATTGCACGGTGCAATTCTGAAATTTTTAGCTTTTTCCTGTTAATCCTAGCATGATAAAGAAGATTCAAAGAGAGTGAGATGCCAGCTCCTTTCATTCAGTCAGTAGCTTCAAACATTTCTGGACGTTTTTCAATGGCAAAAATTAATGAATATTGTAAATGCACAAACAGTAATATCTCCACATTGCAAGGTGCAATTCTGAAATTTTTTGCTTTTTCCTGCTAATCCTAGCATGATAAAGAAGATTCAAAGAGAGTGAGATGCCAGCTCCTTTCATTCAGTCAGTAGCTTCAAACATTTCTGGTATATGAAAAACATGTTTTTCAATGGCAAAAATCAATGAATATTGTAAATGCACAAACAGTAATATCTCCACATTGCAAGGTGCAATTCTGAAATTTTTTGCTTTTTCCTGCTAATCCTAGCATGATAAAGAAGATTCAAAGAGAGTGAGATGCCAGCTCCTTTCATTCAGTCAGTAGCTTCAAACATTTCTGGTATATGAAAAACATGTTTTTCAATGGCAAAAATCAATGAATATTGTAAATGCACAAACAGTAATATCTCCACATTGCACGGTGCAATTCTGAAATTTTTAGCTTTTTCCTGTTAATCCTAGCATGATAAAGAAGATTCAAAGAGAGAGATGCCAGCTCCTTTCATTCAGTCAGTAGCTTCAAACATTTCTGGTATATGAAAAACATGTTTTTCAATGGCAAAAATCAATGAATATTGTAAATGCACAAACAGTAATATCTCCACATTGCAAGGTGCAATTCTGAAATTTTTTGCTTTTTCCTGTTAATCCTAGCATGATAAAGAAGATTCAAAGAGAGTGAGATGCCAGCTCCTTTCATTCAGTCAGTAGCTTCAAACATTTCTGGTATATGAAAAACATGTTTTTCAATGGCAAAAATCAATGAATATTGTAAATGCACAAACAGTAATATCTCCACATTGCAAGGTGCAATTCTGAAATTTTTTGCTTTTTCCTGCTAATCCTAGCATGATAAAGAAGATTCAAAGAGAGTGAGATGCCAGCTCCTTTCATTCAGTCAGTAGCTTCAAACATTTCTGGTATATGAAAAACATGTTTTTCAATGGCAAAAATCAATGAATATTGTAAATGCACAAACAGTAATATCTCCACATTGCACGGTGCAATTCTGAAATTTTTAGCTTTTTCCTGTTAATCCTAGCATGATAAAGAAGATTCAAAGAGAGTGAGATGCCAGCTCCTTTCATTCAGTCAGTAGCTTCAAACATTTCTGGTATATGAAAAACATGTTTTTCAATGGCAAAAATCAATGAATATTGTAAATGCACAAACAGTAATATCTCCACATTGCAAGGTGCAATTCTGAAATTTTTTGCTTTTTCCTGCTAATCCTAGCATGATAAAGAAGATTCAAAGAGAGTGAGATGCCAGCTCCTTTCATTCAGTCAGTAGCTTCAAACATTTCTGGTATATGAAAAACATGTTTTTCAATGGCAAAAATCAATGAATATTGTAAATGCACAAACAGTAATATCTCCACATTGCACGGTGCAATTCTGAAATTTTTAGCTTTTTCCTGTTAATCCTAGCATGATAAAGAAGATTCAAAGAGAGTGAGATGCCAGCTCCTTTCATTCAGTCAGTAGCTTCAAACATTTCTGGTATATGAAAAACATGTTTTTCAATGGCAAAAATCAATGAATATTGTAAATGCACAAACAGTAATATCTCCACATTGCAAGGTGCAATTCTGAAATTTTTTGCTTTTTCCTGTTAATCCTAGCATGATAAAGAAGATTCAAAGAGAGTGAGATGCCAGCTCCTTTCATTCAGTCAGTAGCTTCAAACATTTCTGGTATATGAAAAACATGTTTTTCAATGGCAAAAATCAATGAATATTGTAAATGCACAAACAGTAATATCTCCACATTGCAAGGTGCAATTCTGAAATTTTTTGCTTTTTCCTGCTAATCCTAGCATGATAAAGAAGATTCAAAGAGAGTGAGATGCCAGCTCCTTTCATTCAGTCAGTAGCTTCAAACATTTCTGGTATATGAAAAACATGTTTTTCAATGGCAAAAATCAATGAATATTGTAAATGCACAAACAGTAATATCTCCACATTGCAAGGTGCAATTCTGAAATTTTTTGCTTTTTCCTGCTAATCCTAGCATGATAAAGAAGATTCAAAGAGAGTGAGATGCCAGCTCCTTTCATTCAGTCAGTAGCTTCAAACATTTCTGGACGTTTTTCAATGGCAAAAATCAATGAATATTGTAAATGCACAAACAGTAATATCTCCACATTGCAAGGTGCAATTCTGAAATTTTTTGCTTTTTCCTGTTAATCCTAGCATGATAAAGAAGATTCAAAGAGAGTGAGATGCCAGCTCCTTTCATTCAGTCAGTAGCTTCAAACATTTCTGGTATATGAAAATCATGTTTTTCAATGGCAAAAATCAATGAATATTGTAAATGCACAAACAGTAATATCTCCACATTGCAAGGTGCAATTCTGAAATTTTTTGCTTTTTCCTGTTAATCCTAGCATGATAAATAAGATTCAAAGAGAGTGAGATGCCAGCTCCTTTCATTCAGTCAGTAGCTTCAAACATTTCTGGTATATGAAAAACATGTTTTTCAATGGCAAAAATCAATGAATATTGTAAATGCACAAACAGTAATATCTCCACATTGCAAGGTGCAATTCTGAAATTTTTTGCTTGTTCCTGCTAATCCTAGCATGATAAAGAAGATTCAAAGAGAGTGAGATGCCAGCTCCTTTCATTCAGTCAGTAGCTTCAAACATTTCTGGTATATGAAAAACATGTTTTTCAATGGCAAAAATCAATGAATATTGTAAATGCACAAACAGTAATATCTCCACATTGCAAGGTGCAATTCTGAAATTTTTTGCTTTTTCCTGCTAATCCTAGCATGATAAAGAAGATTCAAAGAGAGTGAGATGCCAGCTCCTTTCATTCAGTCAGTAGCTTCAAACATTTCTGGACGTTTTTCAATGGCAAAAATCAATGAATATTGTAAATGCACAAACAGTAATAACTCCACATTGCAAGGTGCAATTCTGAAATTTTTTGCTTTTTCCTGCTAATCCTAGCATGATAAAGAAGATTCAAAGAGAGTGAGATGCCAGCTCCTTTCATTCAGTCAGTAGCTTCAAACATTTCTGGTATATGAAAAACATGTTTTTCAATGGCAAAAATCAATGAATATTGTAAATGCACAAACAGTAATATCTCCACATTGCACGGTGCAATTCTGAAATTTTTAGCTTTTTCCTGTTAATCCTAGCATGATAAAGAAGATTCAAAGAGAGTGAGATGCCAGCTCCTTTCATTCAGTCAGTAGCTTCAAACATTTCTGGTATATGAAAAACATGTTTTTCAATGGCAAAAATCAATGAATATTGTAAATGCACAAACAGTAATATCTCCACATTGCAAGGTGCAATTCTGAAATTTTTTGCTTTTTCCTGCTAATCCTAGAATGATAAAGAAGATTCAAAGAGAGTGAGATGCCAGCTCCTTTCATTCAGTCAGTAGCTTCAAACATTTCTGGTATATGAAAAACATGTTTTTCAATGGCAAAAATCAATGAATATTGTAAATGCACAAACAGTAATATCTCCACATTGCACGGTGCAATTCTGAAATTTTTAGCTTTTTCCTGTTAATCCTAGCATGATAAAGAAGATTCAAAGAGAGTGAGATGCCAGCTCCTTTCATTCAGTCAGTAGCTTCAAACATTTCTGGTATATGAAAAACATGTTTTTCAATGGCAAAAATCAATGAATATTGTAAATGCACAAACAGTAATATCTCCACATTGCAAGGTGCAATTCTGAAATTTTTTGCTTTTTCCTGTTAATCCTAGCATGATAAAGAAGATTCAAAGAGAGTGAGATGCCAGCTCCTTTCATTCAGTCAGTAGCTTCAAACATTTCTGGTATATGAAAAACATGTTTTTCAATGGCAAAAATCAATGAATATTGTAAATGCACAAACAGTAATATCTCCACATTGCAAGGTGCAATTCTGAAATTTTTTGCTTTTTCCTGCTAATCCTAGCATGATAAAGAAGATTCAAAGAGAATGAGATGCCAGCTCCTTTCATTCAGTCAGTAGCTTCAAACATTTCTGGTATATGAAAAACATGTTTTTCAATGGCAAAAATCAATGAATATTGTAAATGCACAAACAGTAATATCTCCACATTGCACGGTGCAATTCTGAAATTTTTAGCTTTTTCCTGTTAATCCTAGCATGATAAAGAAGATTCAAAGAGAGTGAGATGCCAGCTCCTTTCATTCAGTCAGTAGCTTCAAACATTTCTGGACGTTTTTCAATGGCAAAAATCAATGAATATTGTAAATGCACAAACAGTAATATCTCCACATTGCAAGGTGCAATTCTGAAATTTTTTGCTTTTTCCTGTTAATCCTAGCATGATAAAGAAGATTCAAAGAGAGTGAGATGCCAGCTCCTTTCATTCAGTCAGTAGCTTCAAACATTTCTGGTATATGAAAAACATGTTTTTCAATGGCAAAAATCAATGAATATTGTAAATGCACAAACAGTAATATCTCCACATTGCAAGGTGCAATTCTGAAATTTTTTGCTTTTTCCTGTTAATCCTAGCATGATAAAGAAGATTCAAAGAGAGTGAGATGCCAGCTCCTTTCATTCAGTCAGTAGCTTCAAACATTTCTGGTATATGAAAAACATGTTTTTCAATGGCAAAAATCAATGAATATTGTAAATGCACAAACAGTAATATCTCCACATTGCAAGGTGCAATTCTGAAATTTTTTGCTTTTTCCTGCTAATCCTAGCATGATAAAGAAGATTCAAAGAGAGTGAGATGCCAGCTCCTTTCATTCAGTCAGTAGCTTCAAACATTTCTGGTATATGAAAAACATGTTTTTCAATGGCAAAAATCAATGAATATTGTAAATGCACAAACAGTAATATCTCCACATTGCAAGGTGCAATTCTGAAATTTTTTGCTTTTTCCTGCTAATCCTAGCATGATAAAGAAGATTCAAAGAGAGTGAGATGCCAGCTCCTTTCATTCAGTCAGTAGCTTCAAACATTTCTGGTATATGAAAAACATGTTTTTCAATGGCAAAAATCAATGAATATTGTAAATGCACAAACAGTAATATCTCCACATTGCAAGGTGCAATTCTGAAATTTTTTGCTTTTTCCTGCTAATCCTAGAATGATAAAGAAGATTCAAAGAGAGTGAGATGCCAGCTCCTTTCATTCAGTCAGTAGCTTCAAACATTTCTGGTATATGAAAAACATGTTTTTCAATGGCAAAAATCAATGAATATTGTAAATGCACAAACAGTAATATCTCCACATTGCACGGTGCAATTCTGAAATTTTTAGCTTTTTCCTGTTAATCCTAGCATGATAAAGAAGATTCAAAGAGAGTGAGATGCCAGCTCCTTTCATTCAGTCAGTAGCTTCAAACATTTCTGGTATATGAAAAACATGTTTTTCAATGGCAAAAATCAATGAATATTGTAAATGCACAAACAGTAATATCTCCACATTGCAAGGTGCAATTCTGAAATTTTTTGCTTTTTCCTGTTAATCCTAGCATGATAAAGAAGATTCAAAGAGAGTGAGATGCCAGCTCCTTTCATTCAGTCAGTAGCTTCAAACATTTCTGGTATATGAAAAACATGTTTTTCAATGGCAAAAATCAATGAATATTGTAAATGCACAAACAGTAATATCTCCACATTGCAAGGTGCAATTCTGAAATTTTTTGCTTTTTCCTGCTAATCCTAGCATGATAAAGAAGATTCAAAGAGAGTGAGATGCCAGCTCCTTTCATTCAGTCAGTAGCTTCAAACATTTCTGGTATATGAAAAACATGTTTTTCAATGGCAAAAATCAATGAATATTGTAAATGCACAAACAGTAATATCTCCACATTGCACGGTGCAATTCTGAAATTTTTAGCTTTTTCCTGTTAATCCTAGCATGATAAATAAGATTCAAAGAGAGTGAGATGCCAGCTCCTTTCATTCAGTCAGTAGCTTCAAACATTTCTGGTATATGAAAAACATGTTTTTCAATGGCAAAAATCAATGAATATTGTAAATGCACAAACAGTAATATCTCCACATTGCAAGGTGCAATTCTGAAATTTTTTGCTTGTTCCTGCTAATCCTAGCATGATAAAGAAGATTCAAAGAGAGTGAGATGCCAGCTCCTTTCATTCAGTCAGTAGCTTCAAACATTTCTGGTATATGAAAAACATGTTTTTCAATGGCAAAAATCAATGAATATTGTAAATGCACAAACAGTAATATCTCCACATTGCAAGGTGCAATTCTGAAATTTTTTGCTTTTTCCTGCTAATCCTAGCATGATAAAGAAGATTCAAAGAGAGTGAGATGCCAGCTCCTTTCATTCAGTCAGTAGCTTCAAACATTTCTGGACGTTTTTCAATGGCAAAAATCAATGAATATTGTAAATGCACAAACAGTAATAACTCCACATTGCAAGGTGCAATTCTGAAATTTTTTGCTTTTTCCTGCTAATCCTAGCATGATAAAGAAGATTCAAAGAGAGTGAGATGCCAGCTCCTTTCATTCAGTCAGTAGCTTCAAACATTTCTGGTATATGAAAAACATGTTTTTCAATGGCAAAAATCAATGAATATTGTAAATGCACAAACAGTAATATCTCCACATTGCACGGTGCAATTCTGAAATTTTTAGCTTTTTCCTGTTAATCCTAGCATGATAAAGAAGATTCAAAGAGAGTGAGATGCCAGCTCCTTTCATTCAGTCAGTAGCTTCAGACATTTCTGGTATATGAAAAACATGTTTTTCAATGGCAAAAATCAATGAATATTGTAAATGCACAAACAGTAATATCTCCACATTGCAAGGTGCAATTCTGAAATTTTTTGCTTTTTCCTGCTAATCCTAGAATGATAAAGAAGATTCAAAGAGAGTGAGATGCCAGCTCCTTTCATTCAGTCAGTAGCTTCAAACATTTCTGGTATATGAAAAACATGTTTTTCAATGGCAAAAATCAATGAATATTGTAAATGCACAAACAGTAATATCTCCACATTGCACGGTGCAATTCTGAAATTTTTAGCTTTTTCCTGTTAATCCTAGCATGATAAAGAAGATTCAAAGAGAGTGAGATGCCAGCTCCTTTCATTCAGTCAGTAGCTTCAAACATTTCTGGTATATGAAAAACATGTTTTTCAATGGCAAAAATCAATGAATATTGTAAATGCACAAACAGTAATATCTCCACATTGCAAGGTGCAATTCTGAAATTTTTTGCTTTTTCCTGTTAATCCTAGCATGATAAAGAAGATTCAAAGAGAGTGAGATGCCAGCTCCTTTCATTCAGTCAGTAGCTTCAAACATTTCTGGTATATGAAAAACATGTTTTTCAATGGCAAAAATCAATGAATATTGTAAATGCACAAACAGTAATATCTCCACATTGCAAGGTGCAATTCTGAAATTTTTTGCTTTTTCCTGCTAATCCTAGCATGATAAAGAAGATTCAAAGAGAGTGAGATGCCAGCTCCTTTCATTCAGTCAGTAGCTTCAAACATTTCTGGTATATGAAAAACATGTTTTTCAATGGCAAAAATCAATGAATATTGTAAATGCACAAACAGTAATATCTCCACATTGCACGGTGCAATTCTGAAATTTTTAGCTTTTTCCTGTTAATCCTAGCATGATAAAGAAGATTCAAAGAGAGTGAGATGCCAGCTCCTTTCATTCAGTCAGTAGCTTCAAACATTTCTGGACGTTTTTCAATGGCAAAAATCAATGAATATTGTAAATGCACAAACAGTAATATCTCCACATTGCAAGGTGCAATTCTGAAATTTTTTGCTTTTTCCTGTTAATCCTAGCATGATAAAGAAGATTCAAAGAGAGTGAGATGCCAGCTCCTTTCATTCAGTCAGTAGCTTCAAACATTTCTGGTATATGAAAAACATGTTTTTCAATGGCAAAAATCAATGAATATTGTAAATGCACAAACAGTAATATCTCCACATTGCAAGGTGCAATTCTGAAATTTTTTGCTTTTTCCTGTTAATCCTAGCATGATAAAGAAGATTCAAAGAGAGTGAGATGCCAGCTCCTTTCATTCAGTCAGTAGCTTCAAACATTTCTGGTATATGAAAAACATGTTTTTCAATGGCAAAAATCAATGAATATTGTAAATGCACAAACAGTAATATCTCCACATTGCAAGGTGCAATTCTGAAATTTTTTGCTTTTTCCTGCTAATCCTAGCATGATAAAGAAGATTCAAAGAGAGTGAGATGCCAGCTCCTTTCATTCAGTCAGTAGCTTCAAACATTTCTGGTATATGAAAAACATGTTTTTCAATGGCAAAAATCAATGAATATTGTAAATGCACAAACAGTAATATCTCCACATTGCAAGGTGCAATTCTGAAATTTTTTGCTTTTTCCTGCTAATCCTAGCATGATAAAGAAGATTCAAAGAGAGTGAGATGCCAGCTCCTTTCATTCAGTCAGTAGCTTCAAACATTTCTGGTATATGAAAAAGATGTTTTTCAATGGCAAAAATCAATGAATATTGTAAATGCACAAACAGTAATATCTCCACATTGCAAGGTGCAATTCTGAAATTTTTTGCTTTTTCCTGCTAATCCTAGAATGATAAAGAAGATTCAAAGAGAGTGAGATGCCAGCTCCTTTCATTCAGTCAGTAGCTTCAAACATTTCTGGTATATGAAAAACATGTTTTTCAATGGCAAAAATCAATGAATATTGTAAATGCACAAACAGTAATATCTCCACATTGCACGGTGCAATTCTGAAATTTTTAGCTTTTTCCTGTTAATCCTAGCATGATAAAGAAGATTCAAAGAGAGTGAGATGCCAGCTCCTTTCATTCAGTCAGTAGCTTCAAACATTTCTGGTATATGAAAAACATGTTTTTCAATGGCAAAAATCAATGAATATTGTAAATGCACAAACAGTAATATCTCCACATTGCAAGGTGCAATTCTGAAATTTTTTGCTTTTTCCTGTTAATCCTAGCATGATAAAGAAGATTCAAAGAGAGTGAGATGCCAGCTCCTTTCATTCAGTCAGTAGCTTCAAACATTTCTGGTATATGAAAAACATGTTTTTCAATGGCAAAAATCAATGAATATTGTAAATGCACAAACAGTAATATCTCCACATTGCAAGGTGCAATTCTGAAATTTTTTGCTTTTTCCTGCTAATCCTAGCATGATAAAGAAGATTCAAAGAGAGTGAGATGCCAGCTCCTTTCATTCAGTCAGTAGCTTCAAACATTTCTGGTATATGAAAAACATGTTTTTCAATGGCAAAAATCAATGAATATTGTAAATGCACAAACAGTAATATCTCCACATTGCACGGTGCAATTCTGAAATTTTTATCTTTTTCCTGTTAATCCTAGCATGATAAAGAAGATTCAAAGAGAGTGAGATGCCAGCTCCTTTCATTCAGTCAGTAGCTTCAAACATTTCTGGTATATGAAAAACATGTTTTTCAATGGCAAAAATCAATGAATATTGTAAATGCACAAACAGTAATATCTCCACATTGCAAGGTGCAATTCTGAAATTTTTTGCTTTTTCCTGTTAATCCTAGCATGATAAAGAAGATTCAAAGAGAGTGAGATGCCAGCTCCTTTCATTCAGTCAGTAGCTTCAAACATTTCTGGTATATGAAAAACATGTTTTTCAATGGCAAAAATCAATGAATATTGTAAATGCACAAACAGTAATATCTCCACATTGCAAGGTGCAATTCTGAAATTTTTTGCTTTTTCCTGCTAATCCTAGCATGATAAAGAAGATTCAAAGAGAGTGAGATGCCAGCTCCTTTCATTCAGTCAGTAGCTTCAAACATTTCTGGTATATGAAAAACATGTTTTTCAATGGCAAAAATCAATGAATATTGTAAATGCACAAACAGTAATATCTCCACATTGCAAGGTGCAATTCTGAAATTTTTTGCTTTTTCCTGCTAATCCTAGCATGATAAAGAAGATTCAAAGAGAGTGAGATGCCAGCTCCTTTCATTCAGTCAGTAGCTTCAAACATTTCTGGACGTTTTTCAATGGCAAAAATCAATGAATATTGTAAATGCACAAACAGTAATATCTCCACATTGCAAGGTGCAATTCTGAAATTTTTTGCTTTTTCCTGTTAATCCTAGCATGATAAAGAAGATTCAAAGAGTGAGATGCCAGCTCCTTTCATTCAGTCAGTAGCTTCAAACATTTCTGGTATATGAAAATCATGTTTTTCAATGGCAAAAATCAATGAATATTGTAAATGCACAAACAGTAATATCTCCACATTGCAAGGTGCAATTCTGAAATTTTTTGCTTTTTCCTGCTAATCCTAGCATGATAAAGAAGATTCAAAGAGAGTGAGATGCCAGCTCCTTTCATTCAGTCAGTAGCTTCAAACATTTCTGGTATATGAAAAACATGTTTTTCAATGGCAAAAATCAATGAATATTGTAAATGCACAAACAGTAATATCTCCACATTGCACGGTGCAATTCTGAAATTTTTAGCTTTTTCCTGTTAATCCTAGCATGATAAAGAAGATTCAAAGAGAGTGAGATGCCAGCTCCTTTCATTCAGTCAGTAGCTTCAAACATTTCTGGTATATGAAAAACATGTTTTTCAATGGCAAAAATCAATGAATATTGTAAATGCACAAACAGTAATATCTCCACATTGCAAGGTGCAATTCTGAAATTTTTTGCTTTTTCCTGTTAATCCTAGCATGATAAAGAAGATTCAAAGAGAGTGAGATGCCAGCTCCTTTCATTCAGTCAGTAGCTTCAAACATTTCTGGTATATGAAAAACATGTTTTTCAATGGCAAAAATCAATGAATATTGTAAATGCACAAACAGTAATATCTCCACATTGCAAGGTGCAATTCTGAAATTTTTTGCTTTTTCCTGCTAATCCTAGCATGATAAAGAAGATTCAAAGAGAGTGAGATGCCAGCTCCTTTCATTCAGTCAGTAGCTTCAAACATTTCTGGTATATGAAAAACATGTTTTTCAATGGCAAAAATCAATGAATATTGTAAATGCACAAACAGTAATATCTCCACATTGCACGGTGCAATTCTGAAATTTTTAGCTTTTTCCTGTTAATCCTAGCATGATAAAGAAGATTCAAAGAGAGTGAGATGCCAGCTCCTTTCATTCAGTCAGTAGCTTCAAACATTTCTGGTATATGAAAAACATGTTTTTCAATGGCAAAAATCAATGAATATTGTAAATGCACAAACAGTAATATCTCCACATTGCAAGGTGCAATTCTGAAATTTTTTGCTTTTTCCTGTTAATCCTAGCATGATAAAGAAGATTCAAAGAGAGTGAGATGCCAGCTCCTTTCATTCAGTCAGTAGCTTCAAACATTTCTGGTATATGAAAAACATGTTTTTCAATGGCAAAAATCAATGAATATTGTAAATGCACAAACAGTAATATCTCCACATTGCAAGGTGCAATTCTGAAATTTTTTGCTTTTTCCTGCTAATCCTAGCATGATAAAGAAGATTCAAAGAGAGTGAGATGCCAGCTCCTTTCATTCAGTCAGTAGCTTCAAACATTTCTGGTATATGAAAAACATGTTTTTCAATGGCAAAAATCAATGAATATTGTAAATGCACAAACAGTAATATCTCCACATTGCAAGGTGCAATTCTGAAATTTTTTGCTTTTTCCTGCTAATCCTAGCATGATAAAGAAGATTCAAAGAGAGTGAGATGCCAGCTCCTTTCATTCAGTCAGTAGCTTCAAACATTTTTGGACGTTTTTCAATGGCAAAAATCAATGAATATTGTAAATGCACAAACAGTAATATCTCCACATTGCAAGGTGCAATTCTGAAATTTTTTGTTTTTTCCTGTTAATCCTAGCATGATAAAGAAGATTCAAAGAGAGTGAGATGCCAGCTCCTTTCATTCAGTCAGTAGCTTCAAACATTTCTGGTATATGAAAATCATGTTTTTCAATGGCAAAAATCAATGAATATTGTAAATGCACAAACAGTAATATCTCCACATTGCAAGGTGCAATTCTGAAATTTTTTGCTTTTTCCTGCTAATCCTAGCATGATAAAGAAGATTCAAAGAGAGTGAGATGCCAGCTCCTTTCATTCAGTCAGTAGCTTCAAACATTTCTGGTATATGAAAAACATGTTTTTCAATGGCAAAAATCAATGAATATTGTAAATGCACAAACAGTAATATCTCCACATTGCAAGGTGCAATTCTGAAATTTTTTGCTTTTTCCTGCTAATCCTAGCATGATAAAGAAGATTCAAAGAGAGTGAGATGCCAGCTCCTTTCATTCAGTCAGTAGCTTCAAACATTTCTGGTATATGAAAAACATGTTTTTCAATGGCAAAAATCAATGAATATTGTAAATGCACAAACAGTAATATCTCCACATTGCAAGGTGCAATTCTGAAATTTTTTGCTTTTTCCTGCTAATCCTAGCATGATAAAGAAGATTCAAAGAGAGTGAGATGCCAGCTCCTTTCATTCAGTCAGTAGCTTCAAACATTTCTGGACGTTTTTCAATGGCAAAAATCAATGAATATTGTAAATGCACAAACAGTAATAACTCCACATTGCAAGGTGCAATTCTGAAATTTTTTGCTTTTTCCTGTTAATCCTAGCATGATAAAGAAGATTCAAAGAGAGTGAGATGCCAGCTCCTTTCATTCAGTCAGTAGCTTCAAACATTTCTGGTATATGAAAAACATGTTTTTCAATGGCAAAAATCAATGAATATTGTAAATGCACAAACAGTAATATCTCCACATTGCAAGGTGCAATTCTGAAATTTTTTGCTTTTTCCTGTTAATCCTAGCATGATAAAGAAGATTCAAAGAGAGTGAGATGCCAGCTCCTTTCATTCAGTCAGTAGCTTCAAACATTTCTGGTATATGAAAAACATGTTTTTCAATGGCAAAAATCAATGAATATTGTAAATGCACAAACAGTAATATCTCCACATTGCACGGTGCAATTCTGAAATTTTTAGCTTTTTCCTGTTAATCCTAGCATGATAAAGAAGATTCAAAGAGAGTGAGATGCCAGCTCCTTTCATTCAGTCAGTAGCTTCAAACATTTCTGGTATATGAAAAACGTTTTTCAATGGCAAAAATCAATGAATATTGTAAATGCACAAACAGTAATATCTCCACATTGCAAGGTGCAATTCTGAAATTTTTTGCTTTTTCCTGCTAATCCTAGCATGATAAAGAAGATTCAAAGAGAGTGAGATGCCAGCTCCTTTCATTCAGTCAGTAGCTTCAAACATTTCTGGTATATGAAAAACATGTTTTTCAATGGCAAAAATCAATGAATATTGTAAATGCACAAACAGTAATATCTCCACATTGCACGGTGCAATTCTGAAATTTTTAACTTTTTCCTGTTAATCCTAGCATGATAAAGATTCAAAGAGAGTGAGATGCCAGCTCCTTTCATTCAGTCAGTAGCTTCAAACATTTCTGGTATATGAAAAACATGTTTTTCAATGGCAAAAATCAATGAATATTGTAAATGCACAAACAGTAATATCTCCACATTGCAAGGTGCAATTCTGAAATTGTTTGCTTTTTCCTGCTAATCCTAGCATGATAAAGAAGATTCAAAGAGAGTGAGATGCCAGCTCCTTTCATTCAGTCAGTAGCTTCAAACATTTCTGGTATATGAAAAACATGTTTTTCAATGGCAAAAATCAATGAATATTGTAAATGCACAAACAGTAATATCTCCACATTGCACGGTGCAATTCTGAAATTTTTAGCTTTTTCCTGTTAATCCTAGCATGATAAAGAAGATTCAAAGAGAGTGAGATGCCAGCTCCTTTCATTCAGTCAGTAGCTTCAAACATTTCTGGACGTTTTTCAATGGCAAAAATCAATGAATATTGTAAATGCACAAACAGTAATATCTCCACATTGCAAGGTGCAATTCTGAAATTTTTTGCTTTTTCCTGTTAATCCTAGCATAATAAAGAAGATTCAAAGAGAGTGAGATGCCAGCTCCTTTCATTCAGTCAGTAGCTTCAAACATTTCTGGTATATGAAAAACATGTTTTTCAATGGCAAAAATCAATGAATATTGTAAATGCACAAACAGTAATATCTCCACATTGCACGGTGCAATTCTGAAATTTTTAGCTTTTTCATGTTAATCCTAGCATGATAAAGAAGATTCAAAGAGAGTGAGATGCCAGCTCCTTTCATTCAGTCAGTAGCTTCAAACATTTCTGGTATATGAAAAACATGTTTTTCAATGGCAAAAATCAATGAATATTGTAAATGCACAAACAGTAATATCTCCACATTGCAAGGTGCAATTCTGAAATTTTTTGCTTTTTCCTGTTAATCCTAGCATGATAAAGAAGATTCAAAGAGAGTGAGATGCCAGCTCCTTTCATTCAGTCAGTAGCTTCAAACATTTCTGGTATATGAAAAACATGTTTTTCAATGGCAAAAATCAATGAATATTGTAAATGCACAAACAGTAATATCTCCACATTGCAAGGTGCAATTCTGAAATTTTTTGCTTTTTCCTGCTAATCCTAGCATGATAAAGAAGATTCAAAGAGAGTGAGATGCCAGCTCCTTTCATTCAGTCAGTAGCTTCAAACATTTCTGGTATATGAAAAACATGTTTTTCAATGGCAAAAATCAATGAATATTGTAAATGCACAAACAGTAATATCTCCACATTGCACGGTGCAATTCTGAAATTTTTAGCTTTTTCCTGTTAATCCTAGCATGATAAAGAAGATTCAAAGAGAGTGAGATGCCAGCTCCTTTCATTCAGTCAGTAGCTTCAATCATTTCTGGACGTTTTTCAATGGCAAAAATCAATGAATATTGTAAATGCACAAACAGTAATATCTCCACATTGCAAGGTGCAATTCTGAAATTTTTTGCTTTTTCCTGTTAATCCTAGCATGATAAAGAAGATTCAAAGAGAGTGAGATGCCAGCTCCTTTCATTCAGTCAGTAGCTTCAAACATTTCTGGTATATGAAAAACATGTTTTTCAATGGCAAAAATCAATGAATATTGTAAATGCACAAACAGTAATATCTCCACATTGCAAGGTGCAATTCTGAAATTTTTTGCTTTTTCCTGTTAATCCTAGCATGATAAAGAAGATTCAAAGAGAGTGAGATGCCAGCTCCTTTCATTCAGTCAGTAGCTTCAAACATTTCTGGTATATGAAAAACATGTTTTTCAATGGCAAAAATCAATGAATATTGTAAATGCACAAACAGTAATATCTCCACATTGCAAGGTGCAATTCTGAAATTTTTTGCTTTTTCCTGCTAATCCTAGCATGATAAAGAAGATTCAAAGAGAGTGAGATGCCAGCTCCTTTCATTCAGTCAGTAGCTTCAAACATTTCTGGTATATGAAAAACATGTTTTTCAATGGCAAAAATCAATGAATATTGTAAATGCACAAACAGTAATATCTCCACATTGCACGGTGCAATTCTGAAATTTTTAGCTTTTTCCTGTTAATCCTAGCATGATAAAGAAGATTCAAAGAGAGTGAGATGCCAGCTCCTTTCATTCAGTCAGTAGCTTCAAACATTTCTGGACGTTTTTCAATGGCAAAAATCAATGAATATTGTAAATGCACAAACAGTAATATCTCCACATTGCAAGGTGCAATTCTGAAATTTTTTGCTTTTTCCTGTTAATCCTAGCATGATAAAGAAGATTCAAAGAGAGTGAGATGCCAGCTCCTTTCATTCAGTCAGTAGCTTCAAACATTTCTGGTATATGAAAAACATGTTTTTCAATGGCAAAAATCAATGAATATTGTAAATGCACAAACAGTAATATCTCCACATTGCAAGGTGCAATTCTGAAATTTTTTGCTTTTTCCTGTTAATCCTAGCATGATAAAGAAGATTCAAAGAGAGTGAGATGCCAGCTCCTTTCATTCAGTCAGTAGCTTCAAACATTTCTGGTATATGAAAAACATGTTTTTCAATGGCAAAAATCAATGAATATTGTAAATGCACAAACAGTAATATCTCCACATTGCAAGGTGCAATTCTGAAATTTTTTGCTTTTTCCTGCTAATCCTAGCATGATAAAGAAGATTCAAAGAGAGTGAGATGCCAGCTCCTTTCATTCAGTCAGTAGCTTCAAACATTTCTGGTATATGAAAAACATGTTTTTCAATGGCAAAAATCAATGAATATTGTAAATGCACAAACAGTAATATCTCCACATTGCAAGGTGCAATTCTGAAATTTTTTGCTTTTTCCTGCTAATCCTAGCATGATAAAGAAGATTCAAAGAGAGTGAGATGCCAGCTCCTTTCATTCAGTCAGTAGCTTCAAACATTTCTGGACGTTTTTCAATGGCAAAAATCAATGAATATTGTAAATGCACAAACAGTAATAACTCCACATTGCAAGGTGCAATTCTGAAATGTTTTGCTTTTTCCTGCTAATCCTAGCATGATAAAGAAGATTCAAAGAGAGTGAGATGCCAGCTCCTTTCATTCAGTCAGTAGCTTCAAACATTTCTGGTATATGAAAAACATGTTTTTCAATGGCAAAAATCAATGAATATTGTAAATGCACAAACAGTAATATCTCCACATTGCACGGTGCAATTCTGAAATTTTTAGCTTTTTCCTGTTAATCCTAGCATGATAAAGAAGATTCAAAGAGAGTGAGATGCCAGCTCCTTTCATTCAGTCAGTAGCTTCAAACATTTCTGGTATATGAAAAACATGTTTTTCAATGGCAAAAATCAATGAATATTGTAAATGCACAAACAGTAATATCTCCACATTGCAAGGTGCAATTCTGAAATTTTTTGCTTTTTCCTGCTAATCCTAGAATGATAAAGAAGATTCAAAGAGAGTGAGATGCCAGCTCCTTTCATTCAGTCAGTAGCTTCAAACATTTCTGGTATATGAAAAACATGTTTTTCAATGGCAAAAATCAATGAATATTGTAAATGCACAAACAGTAATATCTCCACATTGCACGGTGCAATTCTGAAATTTTTAGCTTTTTCCTGTTAATCCTAGCATGATAAAGAAGATTCAAAGAGAGTGAGATGCCAGCTCCTTTCATTCAGTCAGTAGCTTCAAACATTTCTGGTATATGAAAAACATGTTTTTCAATGGCAAAAATCAATGAATATTGTAAATGCACAAACAGTAATATCTCCACATTGCAAGGTGCAATTCTGAAATTTTTTGCTTTTTCCTGTTAATCCTAGCATGATAAAGAAGATTCAAAGAGAGTGAGATGCCAGCTCCTTTCATTCAGTCAGTAGCTTCAAACATTTCTGGTATATGAAAAACATGTTTTTCAATGGCAAAAATCAATGAATATTGTAAATGCACAAACAGTAATATCTCCACATTGCACGGTGCAATTCTGAAATTTTTAGCTTTTTCCTGTTAATCCTAGCATGATAAAGAAGATTCAAAGAGAGTGAGATGCCAGCTCCTTTCATTCAGTCAGTAGCTTCAAACATTTCTGGTATATGAAAAACATGTTTTTCAATGGCAAAAATCAATGAATATTGTAAATGCACAAACAGTAATATCTCCACATTGCAAGGTGCAATTCTGAAATTTTTTGCTTTTTCCTGCTAAACCTAGAATGATAAAGAAGATTCAAAGAGAGTGAGATGCCAGCTCCTTTCATTCAGTCAGTAGCTTCAAACATTTCTGGTATATGAAAAACATGTTTTTCAATGGCAAAAATCAATGAATATTGTAAATGCACAAACAGTAATATCTCCACATTGCACGGTGCAATTCTGAAATTTTTAGCTTTTTCCTGTTAATCCTAGCATGATAAAGAAGATTCAAAGAGAGTGAGATGCCAGCTCCTTTCATTCAGTCAGTAGCTTCAAACATTTCTGGTATATGAAAAACATGTTTTTCAATGGCAAAAATCAATGAATATTGTAAATGCACAAACAGTAATATCTCCACATTGCAAGGTGCAATTCTGAAATTTTTTGCTTTTTCCTGTTAATCCTAGCATGATAAAGAAGATTCAAAGAGAGTGAGATGCCAGCTCCTTTCATTCAGTCAGTAGCTTCAAACATTTCTGGTATATGAAAAACATGTTTTTCAATGGCAAAAATCAATGAATATTGTAAATGCACAAACAGTAATATCTCCACATTGCAAGGTGCAATTCTGAAATTTTTTGCTTTTTCCTGCTAATCCTAGCATGATAAAGAAGATTCAAAGAGAGTGAGATGCCAGCTCCTTTCATTCAGTCAGTAGCTTCAAACATTTCTGGTATATGAAAAACATGTTTTTCAATGGCAAAAATCAATGAATATTGTAAATGCACAAACAGTAATATCTCCACATTGCACGGTGCAATTCTGAAATTTTTAGCTTTTTCCTGTTAATCCTAGCATGATAAAGAAGATTCAAAGAGAGTGAGATGCCAGCTCCTTTCATTCAGTCAGTAGCTTCAAACATTTCTGGACGTTTTTCAATGGCAAAAATCAATGAATATTGTAAATGCACAAACAGTAATATCTCCACATTGCAAGGTGCAATTCTGAAATTTTTTGCTTTTTCCTGTTAATCCTAGCATAATAAAGAAGATTCAAAGAGAGTGAGATGCCAGCTCCTTTCATTCAGTCAGTAGCTTCAAACATTTCTGGTATATGAAAAACATGTTTTTCAATGGCAAAAATCAATGAATATTGTAAATGCACAAACAGTAATATCTCCACATTGCACGGTGCAATTCTGAAATTTTTAGCTTTTTCATGTTAATCCTAGCATGATAAAGAAGATTCAAAGAGAGTGAGATGCCAGCTCCTTTCATTCAGTCAGTAGCTTCAAACATTTCTGGTATATGAAAAACATGTTTTTCAATGGCAAAAATCAATGAATATTGTAAATGCACAAACAGTAATATCTCCACATTGCAAGGTGCAATTCTGAAATTTTTTGCTTTTTCCTGTTAATCCTAGCATGATAAAGAAGATTCAAAGAGAGTGAGATGCCAGCTCCTTTCATTCAGTCAGTAGCTTCAAACATTTCTGGTATATGAAAAACATGTTTTTCAATGGCAAAAATCAATGAATATTGTAAATGCACAAACAGTAATATCTCCACATTGCAAGGTGCAATTCTGAAATTTTTTGCTTTTTCCTGCTAATCCTAGCATGATAAAGAAGATTCAAAGAGAGTGAGATGCCAGCTCCTTTCATTCAGTCAGTAGCTTCAAACATTTCTGGTATATGAAAAACATGTTTTTCAATGGCAAAAATCAATGAATATTGTAAATGCACAAACAGTAATATCTCCACATTGCACGGTGCAATTCTGAAATTTTTAGCTTTTTCCTGTTAATCCTAGCATGATAAAGAAGATTCAAAGAGAGTGAGATGCCAGCTCCTTTCATTCAGTCAGTAGCTTCAAACATTTCTGGACGTTTTTCAATGGCAAAAATCAATGAATATTGTAAATGCACAAACAGTAATATCTCCACATTGCAAGGTGCAATTCTGAAATTTTTTGCTTTTTCCTGTTAATCCTAGCATGATAAAGAAGATTCAAAGAGAGTGAGATGCCAGCTCCTTTCATTCAGTCAGTAGCTTCAAACATTTCTGGTATATGAAAAACATGTTTTTCAATGGCAAAAATCAATGAATATTGTAAATGCACAAACAGTAATATCTCCACATTGCAAGGTGCAATTCTGAAATTTTTTGCTTTTTCCTGTTAATCCTAGCATGATAAAGAAGATTCAAAGAGAGTGAGATGCCACCTCCTTTCATTCAGTCAGTAGCTTCAAACATTTCTGGTATATGAAAAACATGTTTTTCAATGGCAAAAATCAATGAATATTGTAAATGCACAAACAGTAATATCTCCACATTGCAAGGTGCAATTCTGAAATTTTTTGCTTTTTCCTGCTAATCCTAGCATGATAAAGAAGATTCAAAGAGAGTGAGATGCCAGCTCCTTTCATTCAGTCAGTAGCTTCAAACATTTCTGGTATATGAAAAACATGTTTTTCAATGGCAAAAATCAATGAATATTGTAAATGCACAAACAGTAATATCTCCACATTGCACGGTGCAATTCTGAAATTTTTAGCTTTTTCCTGTTAATCCTAGCATGATAAAGAAGATTCAAAGAGAGTGAGATGCCAGCTCCTTTCATTCAGTCAGTAGCTTCAAACATTTCTGGACGTTTTTCAATGGCAAAAATCAATGAATATTGTAAATGCACAAACAGTAATATCTCCACATTGCAAGGTGCAATTCTGAAATTTTTTGCTTTTTCCTGTTAATCCTAGCATGATAAAGAAGATTCAAAGAGAGTGAGATGCCAGCTCCTTTCATTCAGTCAGTAGCTTCAAACATTTCTGGTATATGAAAAACATGTTTTTCAATGGCAAAAATCAATGAATATTGTAAATGCACAAACAGTAATATCTCCACATTGCAAGGTGCAATTCTGAAATTTTTTGCTTTTTCCTGTTAATTCTAGCATGATAAAGAAGATTCAAAGAGAGTGAGATGCCAGCTCCTTTCATTCAGTCAGTAGCTTCAAACATTTCTGGTATATGAAAAACATGTTTTTCAATGGCAAAAATCAATGAATATTGTAAATGCACATACAGTAATATCTCCACATTGCAAGGTGCAATTCTGAAATTTTTTGCTTTTTCCTGCTAATCCTAGCATGATAAAGAAGATTCAAAGAGAGTGAGATGCCAGCTCCTTTCATTCAGTCAGTAGCTTCAAACATTTCTGGTATATGAAAAACATGTTTTTCAATGGCAAAAATCAATGAATATTGTAAATGCACAAACAGTAATATCTCCACATTGCAAGGTGCAATTCTGAAATTTTTTGCTTTTTCCTGCTAATCCTAGCATGATAAAGAAGATTCAAAGAGAGTGAGATGCCAGCTCCTTTCATTCAGTCAGTAGCTTCAAACATTTCTGGACGTTTTTCAATGGCAAAAATCAATGAATATTGTAAATGCACAAACAGTAATAACTCCACATTGCAAGGTGCAATTCTGAAATTTTTTGCTTTTTCCTGCTAATCCTAGCATGATAAAGAAGATTCAAAGAGAGTGAGATGCCAGCTCCTTTCATTCAGTCAGTAGCTTCAAACATTTCTGGTATATGAAAAACATGTTTTTCAATGGCAAAAATCAATGAATATTGTAAATGCACAAACAGTAATATCTCCACATTGCACGGTGCAATTCTGAAATTTTTAGCTTTTTCCTGTTAATCCTAGCATGATAAAGAAGATTCAAAGAGAGTGAGATGCCAGCTCCTTTCATTCAGTCAGTAGCTTCAAACATTTCTGGTATATGAAAAACATGTTTTTCAATGGCAAAAATCAATGAATATTGTAAATGCACAAACAGTAATATCTCCACATTGCAAGGTGCAATTCTGAAATTTTTTGCTTTTTCCTGCTAATCCTAGAATGATAAAGAAGATTCAAAGAGAGTGAGATGCCAGCTCCTTTCATTCAGTCAGTAGCTTCAAACATTTCTGGTATATGAAAAACATGTTTTTCAATGGCAAAAATCAATGAATATTGTAAATGCACAAACAGTAATATCTCCACATTGCACGGTGCAATTCTGAAATTTTTAGCTTTTTCCTGTTAATCCTAGCATGATAAAGAAGATTCAAAGAGAGTGAGATGCCAGCTCCTTTCATTCAGTCAGTAGCTTCAAACACTTCTGGTATATGAAAAACATGTTTTTCAATGGCAAAAATCAATGAATATTGTAAATGCACAAACAGTAATATCTCCACATTGCAAGGTGCAATTCTGAAATTTTTTGCTTTTTCCTGTTAATCCTAGCATGATAAAGAAGATTCAAAGAGAGTGAGATGCCAGCTCCTTTCATTCAGTCAGTAGCTTCAAACATTTCTGGTATATGAAAAACATGTTTTTCAATGGCAAAAATCAATGAATATTGTAAATGCACAAACAGTAATATCTCCACATTGCACGGTGCAATTCTGAAATTTTTAGCTTTTTCCTGTTAATCCTAGCATGATAAAGAAGATTCAAAGAGAGTGAGATGCCAGCTCCTTTCATTCAGTCAGTAGCTTCAAACATTTCTGGACGTTTTTCAATGGCAAAAATCAATGAATATTGTAAATGCACAAACAGTAATATCTCCACATTGCAAGGTGCAATTCTGAAATTTTTTGCTTTTTCCTGTTAATCCTAGCATGATAAAGAAGATTCAAAGAGAGTGAGATGCCAGCTCCTTTCATTCAGTCAGTAGCTTCAAACATTTCTGGTATATGAAAAACATGTTTTTCAATGGCAAAAATCAATGAATATTGTAAATGCACAAACAGTAATATCTCCACATTGCACGGTGCAATTCTGAAATTTTTAGCTTTTTCCTGTTAATCCTAGCATGATAAAGAAGATTCAAAGAGAGTGAGATGCCAGCTCCTTTCATTCAGTCAGTAGCTTCAAACATTTCTGGACGTTTTTCAATGGCAAAAATCAATGAATATTGTAAATGCACAAACAGTAATATCTCCACATTGCAAGGTGCAATTCTGAAATTTTTTGCTTTTTCCTGTTAATCCTAGCATGATAAAGAAGATTCAAAGAGAGTGAGATGCCAGCTCCTTTCATTCAGTCAGTAGCTTCAAACATTTCTGGTATATGAAAAACATGTTTTTCAATGGCAAAAATCAATGAATATTGTAAATGCACAAACAGTAATATCTCCACATTGCAAGGTGCAATTCTGAAATTTTTTGCTTTTTCCTGCTAATCCTAGCATGATAAAGAAGATTCAAAGAGAGTGAGATGCCAGCTCCTTTCATTCAGTCAGTAGCTTCAAACATTTCTGGACGTTTTTCAATGGCAAAAATCAATGAATATTGTAAATGCACAAACAGTAATATCTCCACATTGCAAGGTGCAATTCTGAAATTTTTTGCTTTTTCCTGTTAATCCTAGCATGATAAAGAAGATTCAAAGAGAGTGAGATGCCAGCTCCTTTCATTCAGTCAGTAGCTTCAAACATTTCTGGTATATGAAAAACATGTTTTTCAATGGCAAAAATCAATGAATATTGTAAATGCACAAACAGTAATATCTCCACATTGCACGGTGCAATTCTGAAATTTTTAGCTTTTTCCTGTTAATCCTAGCATGATAAAGAAGATTCAAAGAGAGTGAGATGCCAGCTCCTTTCATTCAGTCAGTAGCTTCAAACATTTCTGGACGTTTTTCAATGGCAAAAATCAATGAATATTGTAAATGCACAAACAGTAATATCTCCACATTGCAAGGTGCAATTCTGAAATTTTTTGCTTTTTCCTGTTAATCCTAGCATGATAAAGAAGATTCAAAGAGAGTGAGATGCCAGCTCCTTTCATTCAGTCAGTAGCTTCAAACATTTCTGGTATATGAAAAACATGTTTTTCAATGGCAAAAATCAATGAATATTGTAAATGCACAAACAGTAATATCTCCACATTGCAAGGTGCAATTCTGAAATTTTTTGCTTTTTCCTGCTAATCCTAGCATGATAAAGAAGATTCAAAGAGAGTGAGATGCCAGCTCCTTTCATTCAGTCAGTAGCTTCAAACATTTCTGGTATATGAAAAACATGTTTTTCAATGGCAAAAATCAATGAATATTGTAAATGCACAAACAGTAATATCTCCACATTGCACGGTGCAATTCTGAAATTTTTAGCTTTTTCCTGTTAATCCTAGCATGATAAAGAAGATTCAAAGAGAGTGAGATGCCAGCTCCTTTCATTCAGTCAGTAGCTTCAAACATTTCTGGACGTTTTTCAATGGCAAAAATCAATGAATATTGTAAATGCACAAACAGTAATATCTCCACATTGCAAGGTGCAATTCTGAAATTTTTTGCTTTTTCCTGTTAATCCTAGCATGATAAAGAAGATTCAAAGAGAGTGAGATGCCAGCTCCTTTCATTCAGTCAGTAGCTTCAAACATTTCTGGTATATGAAAAACATGTTTTTCAATGGCAAAAATCAATGAATATTGTAAATGCACAAACAGTAATATCTCCACATTGCAAGGTGCAATTCTGAAATTTTTTGCTTTTTCCTGTTAATCCTAGCATGATAAAGAAGATTCAAAGAGAGTGAGATGCCAGCTCCTTTCATTCAGTCAGTAGCTTCAAACATTTCTGGTATATGAAAAACATGTTTTTCAATGGCAAAAATCAATGAATATTTTAAATGCACAAACAGTAATATCTCCACATTGCAAGGTGCAATTCTGAAATTTTTTGCTTTTTCCTGCTAATCCTAGCATGATAAAGAAGATTCAAAGAGAGTGAGATGCCAGCTCCTTTCATTCAGTCAGTAGCTTCAAACATTTCTGGTATATGAAAAACATGTTTTTCAATGGCAAAAATCAATGAATATTGTAAATGCACAAACAGTAATATCTCCACATTGCAAGGTGCAATTCTGAAATTTTTTGCTTTTTCCTGCTAATCCTAGCATGATAAAGAAGATTCAAAGAGAGTGAGATGCCAGCTCCTTTCATTCAGTCAGTAGCTTCAAACATTTCTGGACGTTTTTCAATGGCAAAAATCAATGAATATTGTAAATGCACAAACAGTAATAACTCCACATTGCAAGGTGCAATTCTGAAATTTTTTGCTTTTTCCTGCTAATCCTAGCATGATAAAGAAGATTCAAAGAGAGTGAGATGCCAGCTCCTTTCATTCAGTCAGTAGCTTCAAACATTTCTGGTATATGAAAAACATGTTTTTCAATGGCAAAAATCAATGAATATTGTAAATGCACAAACAGTAATATCTCCACATTGCACGGTGCAATTCTGAAATTTTTAGCTTTTTCCTGTTAATCCTAGCATGATAAAGAAGATTCAAAGAGAGTGAGATGCCAGCTCCTTTCATTCAGTCAGTAGCTTCAAACATTTCTGGTATATGAAAAACATGTTTTTCAATGGCAAAAATCAATGAATATTGTAAATGCACAAACAGTAATATCTCCACATTGCAAGGTGCAATTCTGAAATTTTTTGCTTTTTCCTGCTAATCCTAGAATGATAAAGAAGATTCAAAGAGAGTGAGATGCCAGCTCCTTTCATTCAGTCAGTAGCTTCAAACATTTCTGGTATATGAAAAACATGTTTTTCAATGGCAAAAATCAATGAATATTGTAAATGCACAAACAGTAATATCTCCACATTGCACGGTGCAATTCTGAAATTTTTAGCTTTTTCCTGTTAATCCTAGCATGATAAAGAAGATTCAAAGAGAGTGAGATGCCAGCTCCTTTCATTCAGTCAGTAGCTTCAAACATTTCTGGTATATGAAAAACATGTTTTTCAATGGCAAAAATCAATGAATATTGTAAATGCACAAACAGTAATATCTCCACATTGCAAGGTGCAATTCTGAAATTTTTTGCTTTTTCCTGTTAATCCTAGCATGATAAAGAAGATTCAAAGAGAGTGAGATGCCAGCTCCTTTCATTCAGTCAGTAGCTTCAAACATTTCTGGTATATGAAAAACATGTTTTTCAATGGCAAAAATCAATGAATATTGTAAATGCACAAACAGTAATATCTCCACATTGCACGGTGCAATTCTGAAATTTTTAGCTTTTTCCTGTTAATCCTAGCATGATAAAGAAGATTCAAAGAGAGTGAGATGCCAGCTCCTTTCATTCAGTCAGTAGCTTCAAACATTTCTGGACGTTTTTCAATGGCAAAAATCAATGAATATTGTAAATGCACAAACAGTAATATCTCCACATTGCAAGGTGCAATTCTGAAATTTTTTGCTTTTTCCTGTTAATCCTAGCATGATAAAGAAGATTCAAAGAGAGTGAGATGCCAGCTCCTTTCATTCAGTCAGTAGCTTCAAACATTTCTGGTATATGAAAAACATGTTTTTCAATGGCAAAAATCAATGAATATTGTAAATGCACAAACAGTAATATCTCCACATTGCAAGGTGCAATTCTGAAATTTTTTGCTTTTTCCTGTTAATCCTAGCATGATAAAGAAGATTCAAAGAGAGTGAGATGCCAGCTCCTTTCATTCAGTCAGTAGCTTCAAACATTTCTGGTATATGAAAAACATGTTTTTCAATGGCAAAAATCAATGAATATTGTAAATGCACAAACAGTAATATCTCCACATTGCAAGGTGCAATTCTGAAATTTTTTGCTTTTTCCTGCTAATCCTAGCATGATAAAGAAGATTCAAAGAGAGTGAGATGCCAGCTCCTTTCATTCAGTCAGTAGCTTCAAACATTTCTGGTATATGAAAAACATGTTTTTCAATGGCAAAAATCAATGAATATTGTAAATGCACAAACAGTAATATCTCCACATTGCAAGGTGCAATTCTGAAATTTTTTGCTTTTTCCTGCTAATCCTAGCATGATAAAGAAGATTCAAAGAGAGTGAGATGCCAGCTCCTTTCATTCAGTCAGTAGCTTCAAACATTTCTGGACGTTTTTCAATGGCAAAAATCAATGAATATTGTAAATGCACAAACAGTAATAACTCCACATTGCAAGGTGCAATTCTGAAATTTTTTGCTTTTTCCTGCTAATCCTAGCATGATAAAGAAGATTCAAAGAGAGTGAGATGCCAGCTCCTTTCATTCAGTCAGTAGCTTCAAACATTTCTGGTATATGAAAAACATGTTTTTCAATGGCAAAAATCAATGAATATTGTAAATGCACAAACAGTAATATCTCCACATTGCACGGTGCAATTCTGAAATTTTTAGCTTTTTCCTGTTAATCCTAGCATGATAAAGAAGATTCAAAGAGAGTGAGATGCCAGCTCCTTTCATTCAGTCAGTAGCTTCAAACATTTCTGGTATATGAAAAACATGTTTTTCAATGGCAAAAATCAATGAATATTGTAAATGCACAAACAGTAATATCTCCACATTGCAAGGTGCAATTCTGAAATTTTTTGCTTTTTCCTGCTAATCCTAGAATGATAAAGAAGATTCAAAGAGAGTGAGATGCCAGCTCCTTTCATTCAGTCAGTAGCTTCAAACATTTCTGGTATATGAAAAACATGTTTTTCAATGGCAAAAATCAATGAATATTGTAAATGCACAAACAGTAATATCTCCACATTGCACGGTGCAATTCTGAAATTTTTAGCTTTTTCCTGTTAATCCTAGCATGATAAAGAAGATTCAAAGAGAGTGAGATGCCAGCTCCTTTCATTCAGTCAGTAGCTTCAAACATTTCTGGTATATGAAAAACATGTTTTTCAATGGCAAAAATCAATGAATATTGTAAATGCACAAACAGTAATATCTCCACATTGCACGGTGCAATTCTGAAATTTTTAGCTTTTTCCTGTTAATCCTAGCATGATAAAGAAGATTCAAAGAGAGTGAGATGCCAGCTCCTTTCATTCAGTCAGTAGCTTCAAACATTTCTGGACGTTTTTCAATGGCAAAAATCAATGAATATTGTAAATGCACAAACAGTAATATCTCCACATTGCAAGGTGCAATTCTGAAATTTTTTGCTTTTTCCTGTTAATCCTAGCATGATAAAGAAGATTCAAAGAGAGTGAGATGCCAGCTCCTTTCATTCAGTCAGTAGCTTCAAACATTTCTGGTATATGAAAAACATGTTTTTCAATGGCAAAAATCAATGAATATTGTAAATGCACAAACAGTAATATCTCCACATTGCACGGTGCAATTCTGAAATTTTTAACTTTTTCCTGTTATCCTAGCATGATAAAGAAGATTCAAAAGAGAGTGAGATGCCAGCTCCTTTCATTCAGTCAGTAGCTTCAAACATTTCTGGACGTTTTTCAATGGCAAAATTAATGAATATTGTAAATGCACAAACAGTAATATCTCCACATTGCAAGGTGCAATTCTGAAATTTTTTTGCTTTTTCCTGCTAATCCTAGCATGATAAAGAAGATTCAAAGAGAGTGAGATGCCAGCTCCTTTCATTCAGTCAGTAGCTTCAAACATTTCTGGTATATGAAAAACATGTTTTTCAATGGCAAAAATCAATGAATATTGTAAATGCACAAACAGTAATATCTCCACATTGCAAGGTGCAATTCTGAAATTTTTTGCTTTTTCCTGCTAATCCTAGCATGATAAAGAAGATTCAAAGAGAGTGAGATGCCAGCTCCTTTCATTCAGTCAGTAGCTTCAAACATTTCTGGTAATGAAAAACATGTTTTTCAATGGCAAAAATCAATGAATATTGTAAATGCACAAACAGTAATATCTCCACATTGCACGGTGCAATTCTGAAATTTTTAGCTTTTTCCTGTTAATCCTAGCATGATAAAGAAGATTCAAAGAGAGTGAGATGCCAGCTCCTTTCATTCAGTCAGTAGCTTCAAACATTTCTGGTATATGAAAAACATGTTTTTCAATGGCAAAAATCAATGAATATTGTAAATGCACAAACAGTAATATCTCCACATTGCAAGGTGCAATTCTGAAATTTTTTGCTTTTTCCTGCTAATCCTAGAATGATAAAGAAGATTCAAAGAGAGTGAGATGCCAGCTCCTTTCATTCAGTCAGTAGCTTCAAACATTTCTGGTATATGAAAAACATGTTTTTCAATGGCAAAAATCAATGAATATTGTAAATGCACAAACAGTAATATCTCCACATTGCACGGTGCAATTCTGAAATTTTTAGCTTTTTCCTGTTAATCCTAGCATGATAAAGAAGATTCAAAGAGAGTGAGATGCCAGCTCCTTTCATTCAGTCAGTAGCTTCAAACATTTCTGGTATATGAAAAACATGTTTTTCAATGGCAAAAATTCAATGAATATTGTAAATGCACAAACAGTAATATCTCCACATTGCACGGTGGCAATTCTGAAATTTTTAGCTTTTTCCTGTTAATCCTAGCATGATAAAGAAGATTCAAAGAGAGTGAGATGCCAGCTCCTTTCATTCAGTCAGTAGCTTCAAACATTTCTGGTATATGAAAAAATGTTTTTCAATGGCAAAATCAATGAATATTGTAAATGCACAAACAGTAATATCTCCACATTGCAAGGTGCAATTCTGAAATTTTTTGCTTTTTCCTGTTAATCCTAGCATGATAAAGAGATTCAAAGAGAGTGAGATGCCAGCTCCTTTCATTCAGTCAGTAGCTTCAAACATTTCTGGTATATGAAAAACATGTTTTTCAATGGCAAAAATCAATGAATATTGTAAATGCACAAACAGTAATATCTCCACATTGCACGGTGCAATTCTGAAATTTTTAGCTTTTTCCTGTTAATCCTAGCATGATAAAGAAGATTCAAAGAGAGTGAGATGCCAGCTCCTTTCATTCAGTCAGTAGCTTCAAACATTTCTGACGTTTTTCAATGGCAAAAATCATGAATATTGTAAATGCACAAACAGTAATATCTCCACATTGCAAGGTGCAATTCTGAAATTTTTTGCTTTTTCCTGCTAATCCTAGCATGATAAAGAAGATTCAAAGAGAGTGAGATGCCAGCTCCTTTTCATTCAGTCAGTAGCTTCAAACATTTCTGGTATATGAAAAAACATGTTTTTCAATGGCAAAAATCAATGAATATTGTAAATGCACAAACAGTAATATCTCCACATTGCAAGGTGCAATTCTGAAATTTTTAGCTTTTTTTCCTGCTAATCCTAGCATGATAAAGAAGATTCAAAGAGAGTGAGATGCCAGCTCCTTTCATTCAGTCAGTAGCTTCAAACATTTCTCGTATATGAAAAACATGTTTTTCAATGGCAAAAATCAATGAATATTGTAAATGCACAAACAGTAATATCTCCACATTGCACGGTGCAATTCTGAAATTTTTAGCTTTTTCCTTTAATCCTAGCATGATAAAGAAGATTCAAAGAGAGTGAGATGCCAGCTCCTTTCATTCAGTCAGTAGCTTCAAACATTTCTGGTATATGAAAAACATGTTTTTCAAATGGCAAAAATCAATGAATATTGTAAATGCACAAACAGTAATATCTCCACATTGCAAGGTGCAATTCTGAAATTTTGCTTTTTCCTGCTAATCCTAGCATGATAAAGAAGATTCAAAGAGAGTGAGATGCCAGCTCCTTTCATTTCAGTCAGTAGCTTCAAACATTTCTGGTATATGAAAAACATGTTTTTCAATGGCAAAAATCAATGAATATTGTAAATGCACAAACAGTAATATCTCCACATTGCACGGTGCAATTCTGAAATTTTTAGCTTTTTCCTGTTAATCCTAGCATGATAAAGAAGATTCAAAGAGAGTGAGATGCCAGCTCCTTTCATTCAGTCAGTAGCTTCAAACATTTCTGGTATATGAAAAACATGTTTTTCATGGCAAAAATCAATGAATATTGTAAATGCACAAACAGTAATATCTCCACATTGCAAGTGCAATTCTGAAATTTTTTGCTTTTTCCTGTAATCCTAGCATGATAAAGAAGATTCAAAGAGAGTGAGATGCCAGATCCTTTCATTCAGTCAGTAGCTTCAAACATTTCTGGTATATGAAAACATTTTTTTCAATGCAAAAATCAATGAATATTGTAAATGCACAAACAGTATATTCTCCACATTGCAAGGTGCAATTCTGAAATTTTTTAGCTTTTTCCTGCTAATCCTAGCATGATAAAGAAGATTCAAAGAGAGTGAGATGCCAGCTCCTTTCATTCAGTCAGTAGCTTCAAACATTTCTGGTATATGAAAAACATGTTTTTCAATGGCAAAAATCAATGAATATTGTAAATGCACAAACAGTAATATCTCCACATTGCACGGTGCAATTCTGAAATTTTTTGCTTTTTCCTGTTAATCCTAGCATGATAAAGAAGATTCAAAGAGAGTGAGATGCCAGCTCCTTTCATTCAGTCAGTAGCTTCAAACATTTCTGGTATATGAAAAACATGTTTTTCAATGAAAAAATCAATGAATATTGTAAATGCACAAACAGTAATATCTCCACATTGCAAGGTGCAATTCCTGAAATTTTTTGCTTTTTCCTGTTAATCCTAGCATGATAAAGAAGATTCAAAGAGAGTGAGATGCCAGCTCCTTTCATTCAGTCAGTAGCTTCAAACATTTCTGGTATATGAAAAACATGTTTTTCAATGGCAAAAATCAATGAATATTGTAAAATGCACAAACAGTAATATCTCCACATTGCACGGT
>NW_027370582.1:0-35057 GCF_046119375.1 Phyllobates terribilis | reverse complement strand
GAAATGTTTTGCTTTTTCCTGCTAATCCTAGCATGATAAAGAAGATTCAAAGAGAGTGAGATGCCAGCTCCTTTCATTCAGTCAGTAGCTTCAAACATTTCTGGTATATGAAAAACATGTTTTTCAATGGCAAAAATCAATGAATATTGTAAATGCACAAACAGTAATATCTCCACATTGCACGGTGCAATTCTGAAATTTTTAGCTTTTTCCTGTTAATCCTAGCATGATAAAGAAGATTCAAAGAGAGTGAGATGCCAGCTCCTTTCATTCAGTCAGTAGCTTCAAACATTTCTGGTATATGAAAAACATGTTTTTCAATGGCAAAAATCAATGAATATTGTAAATGCACAAACAGTAATATCTCCACATTGCAAGGTGCAATTCTGAAATTTTTTGCTTTTTCCTGCTAATCCTAGCATGATAAAGAAGATTCAAAGAGAGTGAGATGCCAGCTCCTTTCATTCAGTCAGTAGCTTCAAACATTTCTGGTATATGAAAAACATGTTTTTCAATGGCAAAAATCAATGAATATTGTAAATGCACAAACAGTAATATCTCAACATTGCACGGTGCAATTCTGAAATTTTTAGCTTTTTCCTGTTAATCCTAGCATGATAAAGAAGATTCAAAGAGAGTGAGATGCCAGCTCCTTTCATTCAGTCAGTAGCTTCAAACATTTCTGGTATATGAAAAACATGTTTTTCAATGGCAAAAATCAATGAATATTGTAAATGCACAAACAGTAATATCTCCACATTGCAAGGTGCAATTCTGAAATTTTTTGCTTTTTCCTGTTAATCCTAGCATGATAAAGAAGATTCAAAGAGAGTGAGATGCCAGCTCCTTTCATTCAGTCAGTAGCTTCAAACATTTCTGGTATATGAAAAACATGTTTTTCAATGGCAAAAATCAATGAATATTGTAAATGCACAAACAGTAATATCTCCACATTGCAAGGTGCAATTCTGAAATTTTTTGCTTTTTCCTGCTAATCCTAGCATGATAAAGAAGATTCAAAGAGAGTGAGATGCCAGCTCCTTTCATTCAGTCAGTAGCTTCAAACATTTCTGGTATATGAAAAACATGTTTTTCAATGGCAAAAATCAATGAATATTGTAAATGCACAAACAGTAATATCTCCACATTGCACGGTGCAATTCTGAAATTTTTAGCTTTTTCCTGTTAATCCTAGCATGATAAAGAAGATTCAAAGAGAGTGAGATGCCAGCTCCTTTCATTCAGTCAGTAGCTTCAAACATTTCTGGTATATGAAAAACATGTTTTTCAATGGCAAAAATCAATGAATATTGTAAATGCACAAACAGTAATATCTCCACATTGCAAGGTGCAATTCTGAAATTTTTTGCTTTTTCCTGCTAATCCTAGCATGATAAAGAAGATTCAAAGAGAGTGAGATGCCAGCTCCTTTCATTCAGTCAGTAGCTTCAAACATTTCTGGTATATGAAAAACATGTTTTTCAATGGCAAAAATCAATGAATATTGTAAATGCACAAACAGTAATATCTCCACATTGCACGGTGCAATTCTGAAATTTTTAGCTTTTTCCTGTTAATCCTAGCATGATAAAGAAGATTCAAAGAGAGTGAGATGCCAGCTCCTTTCATTGTCAGTAGCTTCAAACATTTCTGGTATATGAAAAACATGTTTTTCAATGGCAAAAATCAATGAATATTGTAAATGCACAAACAGTAATATCTCCACATTGCAAGGTGCAATTCTGAAATTCTTTGCTTTTTCCTGTTAATCCTAGCATGATAAAGAAGATTCAAAGAGAGTGAGATGCCAGCTCCTTTCATTCAGTCAGTAGCTTCAAACATTTCTGGTATATGAAAAACATGTTTTTCAATGGCAAAAATCAATGAATATTGTAAATGCACAAACAGTAATATCTCCACATTGCAAGGTGCAATTCTGAAATTTTTTGCTTTTTCCTGCTAATCCTAGCATGATAAAGAAGATTCAAAGAGAGTGAGATGCCAGCTCCTTTCATTCAGTCAGTAGCTTCAAACATTTCTGGTATATGAAAAACGTTTTTCAATGGCAAAAATCAATGAATATTGTAAATGCACAAACAGTAATATCTCCACATTGCAAGGTGCAATTCTGAAATTTTTAGCTTTTTCCTGTTAATCCTAGCATGATAAAGAAGATTCAAAGAGAGTGAGATGCCAGCTCCTTTCATTCAGTCAGTAGCTTCAAACATTTCTGGTATATGAAAAACATGTTTTTCAATGGCAAAAATCAATGAATATTGTAAATGCACAAACAGTAATATCTCCAAATTGCATGGTGCAATTCTGAAATTTTTTGCTTTTTCCTGCTAATCCTAGCATGATAAAGAAGATTCAAAGAGAGTGAGATGCCAGCTCCTTTCATTCAGTCAGTAGCTTCAAACATTTCTGGTATATGAAAAACATGTTTTTCAATGGCAAAAATCAATGAATATTGTAAATGCACAAACAGTAATATCTCCACATTGCAAGGTGCAATTCTGAAATTTTTTGCTTTTTCCTGTTAATCCTAGCATGATAAAGAAGATTCAAAGAGAGTGAGATGCCAGCTCCTTTCATTCAGTCAGTAGCTTCAAACATTTCTGGTATATGAAAAACATGTTTTTCAATGGCAAAAATCAATGAATATTGTAAATGCACAAACAGTAATATCTCCACATTGCAAGGTGCAATTCTGAAATGTTTTGCTTTTTCCTGCTAATCCTAGCATGATAAAGAAGATTCAAAGAGAGTGAGATGCCAGCTCCTTTCATTCAGTCAGTAGCTTCAAACATTTCTGGTATATGAAAAACATGTTTTTCAATGGCAAAAATCAATGAATATTGTAAATGCACAAACAGTAATATCTCCACATTGCACGGTGCAATTCTGAAATTTTTAGCTTTTTCCTGTTAATCCTAGCATGATAAAGAAGATTCAAAGAGAGTGAGATGCCAGCTCCTTTCATTCAGTCAGTAGCTTCAAACATTTCTGGTATATGAAAAACATGTTTTTCAATGGCAAAAATCAATGAATATTGTAAATGCACAAACAGTAATATCTCCACATTGCAAGGTGCAATTCTGAAATTTTTTGCTTTTTCCTGCTAATCCTAGCATGATAAAGAAGATTCAAAGAGAGTGAGATGCCAGCTCCTTTCATTCAGTCAGTAGCTTCAAACATTTCTGGTATATGAAAAACATGTTTTTCAATGGCAAAAATCAATGAATATTGTAAATGCACAAACAGTAATATCTCAACATTGCACGGTGCAATTCTGAAATTTTTAGCTTTTTCCTGTTAATCCTAGCATGATAAAGAAGATTCAAAGAGAGTGAGATGCCAGCTCCTTTCATTCAGTCAGTAGCTTCAAACATTTCTGGTATATGAAAAACATGTTTTTCAATGGCAAAAATCAATGAATATTGTAAATGCACAAACAGTAATATCTCCACATTGCAAGGTGCAATTCTGAAATTTTTTGCTTTTTCCTGTTAATCCTAGCATGATAAAGAAGATTCAAAGAGAGTGAGATGCCAGCTCCTTTCATTCAGTCAGTAGCTTCAAACATTTCTGGTATATGAAAAACATGTTTTTCAATGGCAAAAATCAATGAATATTGTAAATGCACAAACAGTAATATCTCCACATTGCAAGGTGCAATTCTGAAATTTTTTGCTTTTTCCTGCTAATCCTAGCATGATAAAGAAGATTCAAAGAGAGTGAGATGCCAGCTCCTTTCATTCAGTCAGTAGCTTCAAACATTTCTGGTATATGAAAAACATGTTTTTCAATGGCAAAAATCAATGAATATTGTAAATGCACAAACAGTAATATCTCCACATTGCACGGTGCAATTCTGAAATTTTTAGCTTTTTCCTGTTAATCCTAGCATGATAAAGAAGATTCAAAGAGAGTGAGATGCCAGCTCCTTTCATTCAGTCAGTAGCTTCAAACATTTCTGGTATATGAAAAACATGTTTTTCAATGGCAAAAATCAATGAATATTGTAAATGCACAAACAGTAATATCTCCACATTGCAAGGTGCAATTCTGAAATTTTTTGCTTTTTCCTGCTAATCCTAGCATGATAAAGAAGATTCAAAGAGAGTGAGATGCCAGCTCCTTTCATTCAGTCAGTAGCTTCAAACATTTCTGGTATATGAAAAACATGTTTTTCAATGGCAAAAATCAATGAATATTGTAAATGCACAAACAGTAATATCTCCACATTGCACGGTGCAATTCTGAAATTTTTAGCTTTTTCCTGTTAATCCTAGCATGATAAAGAAGATTCAAAGAGAGTGAGATGCCAGCTCCTTTCATTGTCAGTAGCTTCAAACATTTCTGGTATATGAAAAACATGTTTTTCAATGGCAAAAATCAATGAATATTGTAAATGCACAAACAGTAATATCTCCACATTGCAAGGTGCAATTCTGAAATTCTTTGCTTTTTCCTGTTAATCCTAGCATGATAAAGAAGATTCAAAGAGAGTGAGATGCCAGCTCCTTTCATTCAGTCAGTAGCTTCAAACATTTCTGGTATATGAAAAACATGTTTTTCAATGGCAAAAATCAATGAATATTGTAAATGCACAAACAGTAATATCTCCACATTGCAAGGTGCAATTCTGAAATTTTTTGCTTTTTCCTGCTAATCCTAGCATGATAAAGAAGATTCAAAGAGAGTGAGATGCCAGCTCCTTTCATTCAGTCAGTAGCTTCAAACATTTCTGGTATATGAAAAACGTTTTTCAATGGCAAAAATCAATGAATATTGTAAATGCACAAACAGTAATATCTCCACATTGCAAGGTGCAATTCTGAAATTTTTAGCTTTTTCCTGTTAATCCTAGCATGATAAAGAAGATTCAAAGAGAGTGAGATGCCAGCTCCTTTCATTCAGTCAGTAGCTTCAAACATTTCTGGTATATGAAAAACATGTTTTTCAATGGCAAAAATCAATGAATATTGTAAATGCACAAACAGTAATATCTCCAAATTGCATGGTGCAATTCTGAAATTTTTTGCTTTTTCCTGCTAATCCTAGCATGATAAAGAAGATTCAAAGAGAGTGAGATGCCAGCTCCTTTCATTCAGTCAGTAGCTTCAAACATTTCTGGTATATGAAAAACATGTTTTTCAATGGCAAAAATCAATGAATATTGTAAATGCACAAACAGTAATATCTCCACATTGCACGGTGCAATTCTGAAATTTTTAGCTTTTTCCTGTTAATCCTAGCATGATAAAGAAGATTCAAAGAGAGTGAGATGCCAGCTCCTTTCATTCAGTCAGTAGCTTCAAACATTTCTGGTATATGAAAAACATGTTTTTCAATGGCAAAAATCAATGAATATTGTAAATGCACAAACAGTAATATCTCCACATTGCAAGGTGCAATTCTGAAATTTTTTGCTTTTTCCTGTTAATCCTAGCATGATAAAGAAGATTCAAAGAGAGTGAGATGCCAGCTCCTTTCATTCAGTCAGTAGCTTCAAACATTTCTGGTATATGAAAAACATGTTTTTCAATGGCAAAAATCAATGAATATTGTAAATGCACAAACAGTAATATCTCCACATTGCAAGGTGCAATTCTGAAATTTTTTGCTTTTTCCTGCTAATCCTAGCATGATAAAGAAGATTCAAAGAGAGTGAGATGCCAGCTCCTTTCATTCAGTCAGTAGCTTCAAACATTTCTGGTATATGAAAAACATGTTTTTCAATGGCAAAAATCAATGAATATTGTAAATGCACAAACAGTAATATCTCCACATTGCACGGTGCAATTCTGAAATTTTTAGCTTTTTCCTGTTAATCCTAGCATGATAAAGAAGATTCAAAGAGAGTGAGATGCCAGCTCCTTTCATTCAGTCAGTAGCTTCAAACATTTCTGGTATATGAAAAACATGTTTTTCAATGGCAAAAATCAATGAATATTGTAAATGCACAAACAGTAATATCTACACATTGCAAGGTGCAATTCTGAAATTTTTTGCTTTTTCCTGCTAATCCTAGCATGATAAAGAAGATTCAAAGAGAGTGAGATGCCAGCTCCTTTCATTCAGTCAGTAGCTTCAAACATTTCTGGTATATGAAAAACATGTTTTTCAATGGCAAAAATCAATGAATATTGTAAATGCACAAACAGTAATATCTCAACATTGCACGGTGCAATTCTGAAATTTTTAGCTTTTTCCTGTTAATCCTAGCATGATAAAGAAGATTCAAAGAGATTGAGATGCCAGCTCCTTTCATTCAGTCAGTAGCTTCAAACATTTCTGGTATATGAAAAACATGTTTTTCAATGGCAAAAATCAATGAATATTGTAAATGCACAAACAGTAATATCTCCACATTGCAAGGTGCAATTCTGAAATTTTTTGCTTTTTCCTGTTAATCCTAGCATGATAAAGAAGATTCAAAGAGAGTGAGATGCCAGCTCCTTTCATTCAGTCAGTAGCTTCAAACATTTCTGGTATATGAAAAACATGTTTTTCAATGGCAAAAATCAATGAATATTGTAAATGCACAAACAGTAATTTCTCCGCATTGCAAGGTGCAATTCTGAAATTTTTTGCTTTTTCCTGCTCCTCTTAGCATGATAAAGAAGATTCAAAGAGAGTGAGATGCCAGCTCCTTTCATTCAGTCAGTAGCTTCAATCATTTCTGGACGTTTTTCAATGGCAAAAATCAATGAATATTGTAAATGCACAAACAGTAATTTCTCCGCATTGCAAGGTGCAATTCTGAAATTTTTTGCTTTTTCCTGCTCCTCTTAGCATGATAAAGAAGATTCAAAGAGAGTGAGATGCCAGCTCCTTTCATTCAGTCAGTAGCTTCAATCATTTCTGGACGTTTTTCAATGGCAAAAATCAATGAATATTGTAAATGCACAAACAGTAATTTCTCCGCATTGCAAGGTGCAATTCTGAAATTTTTTGCTTTTTCCTGCTCCTCTTAGTATGATAAAGAAGATTCAAAGAGAGTGAGATGCCAGCTCCTTTCATTCAGTCAGTAGCTTCAAACATTTCTGGTATATGAATAACATGATGTTTTTCAATGGCAAAAATCAATGAATATTGTAAATGCACAAACAGTAATTTCTCCGCATTGCAAGGTGCAATTCTGAAATTTTTTGCTTTTTCCTGCTCCTCTTAGCATGATAAAGAAGATTCAAAGAGAGTGAGATGCCAGCTCCTTTCATTCAGTCAGTAGCTTCAATCATTTCTGGTATATGAATAACATGATGTTTTTCAATGGCAAAAATTAATGAATATTGTAAATGCACAAACAGTAATTTCTCCGCATTGCAAGGTGCAATTCTGAAATTTTTTTGCTTTTTCCTGCTCCTCTTAGCATGATAAAGAAGATTCAAAGAGAGTGAGATGCCAGCTCCTTTCATTCAGTCAGTAGCTTCAATCATTTCTGGACGTTTTTCAATGGCAAAAATCAATGAATATTGTAAATGCACAAAGAGTAATTTCTCCGCATTGAAGGTGCAATTCTGAAATTTTTTGCTTTTTCCTGCTCCTCTTAGCATGATAAAGAAGATTCAAAGAGAGTGAGATGCCAGCTCCTTTCATTCAGTCAGTAGCTTCAAACATTTCTGGTATATGAAAAACATGTTTTTCAATGGCAAAAATCAATGAATATTGTAAATGCACAAACAGTAATATCTCCACATTGCACGGTGCAATTCTGAAATTTTTAGCTTTTTCCTGTTAATCCTAGCATGATAAAGAAGATTCAAAGAGAGTGAGATGCCAGCTCCTTTCATTCAGTCAGTAGCTTCAAACATTTCTGGTATATGAAAAACATGTTTTTCAATGGCAAAAATCAATGAATATTGTAAATGCACAAACAGTAATATCTCCACATTGCAAGGTGCAATTCTGAAATTTTTTGCTTTTTCCTGCTAATCCTAGCATGATAAAGAAGATTCAAAGAGAGTGAGATGCCAGCTCCTTTCATTCAGTCAGTAGCTTCAAACATTTCTGGTATATGAAAAACATGTTTTTCAATGGCAAAAATCAATGAATATTGTAAATGCACAAACAGTAATATCTCCACATTGCAAGGTGCAATTCTGAAATTTTTTGCTTTTTCCTGCTAATCCTAGCATGATAAAGAAGATTCAAAGAGAGTGAGATGCCAGCTCCTTTCATTCAGTCAGTAGCTTCAAACATTTCTGGTATATGAAAAACATGTTTTTCAATGGCAAAAATCAATGAATATTGTAAATGCACAAACAGTAATATCTCCACATTGCACGGTGCAATTCTGAAATTTTTAGCTTTTTCCTGTTAATCCTAGCATGATAAAGAAGATTCAAAGAGAGTGAGATGCCAGCTCCTTTCATTCAGTCAGTAGCTTCAAACATTTCTGGTATATGAAAAACATGTTTTTCAATGGCAAAAATCAATGAATATTGTAAATGCACAAACAGTAATATCTCCACATTGCAAGGTGCAATTCTGAAATTTTTTGCTTTTTCCTGCTAATCCTAGCATGATAAAGAAGATTCAAAGAGAGTGAGATGCCAGCTCCTTTCATTCAGTCAGTAGCTTCAAACATTTCTGGTATATGAAAAACATGTTTTTCAATGGCAAAAATCAATGAATATTGTAAATGCACAAACAGTAATATCTCCACATTGCAAGGTGCAATTCTGAAATTTTTTGCTTTTTCCTGTTAATCCTAGCATGATAAAGAAGATTCAAAGAGAGTGAGATGCCAGCTCCTTTCATTCAGTCAGTAGCTTCAAACATTTCTGGTATATGAAAAACATGTTTTTCAATGGCAAAAATCAATGAATATTGTAAATGCACAAACAGTAATATCTCCACATTGCAAGGTGCAATTCTGAAATGTTTTGCTTTTTCCTGCTAATCCTAGCATGATAAAGAAGATTCAAAGAGAGTGAGATGCCAGCTCCTTTCATTCAGTCAGTAGCTTCAAACATTTCTGGTATATGAAAAACATGTTTTTCAATGGCAAAAATCAATGAATATTGTAAATGCACAAACAGTAATATCTCCACATTGCAAGGTGCAATTCTGAAATTTTTTGCTTTTTCCTGCTAATCCTAGCATGATAAAGAAGATTCAAAGAGAGTGAGATGCCAGCTCCTTTCATTCAGTCAGTAGCTTCAAACATTTCTGGTATATGAAAAACATGTTTTTCAATGGCAAAAATCAATGAATATTGTAAATGCACAAACAGTAATATCTCCACATTGCACGGTGCAATTCTGAAATTTTTAGCTTTTTCCTGTTAATCCTAGCATGATAAAGAAGATTCAAAGAGAGTGAGATGCCAGCTCCTTTCATTCAGTCAGTAGCTTCAAACATTTCTGGTATATGAAAAACATGTTTTTCAATGGCAAAAATCAATGAATATTGTAAATGCACAAACAGTAATATCTACACATTGCAAGGTGCAATTCTGAAATTTTTTGCTTTTTCCTGCTAATCCTAGCATGATAAAGAAGATTCAAAGAGAGTGAGATGCCAGCTCCTTTCATTCAGTCAGTAGCTTCAAACATTTCTGGTATATGAAAAACATGTTTTTCAATGGCAAAAATCAATGAATATTGTAAATGCACAAACAGTAATATCTCAACATTGCACGGTGCAATTCTGAAATTTTTAGCTTTTTCCTGTTAATCCTAGCATGATAAAGAAGATTCAAAGAGATTGAGATGCCAGCTCCTTTCATTCAGTCAGTAGCTTCAAACATTTCTGGTATATGAAAAACATGTTTTTCAATGGCAAAAATCAATGAATATTGTAAATGCACAAACAGTAATATCTCCACATTGCAAGGTGCAATTCTGAAATTTTTTGCTTTTTCCTGTTAATCCTAGCATGATAAAGAAGATTCAAAGAGAGTGAGATGCCAGCTCCTTTCATTCAGTCAGTAGCTTCAAACATTTCTGGTATATGAAAAACATGTTTTTCAATGGCAAAAATCAATGAATATTGTAAATGCACAAACAGTAATTTCTCCGCATTGCAAGGTGCAATTCTGAAATTTTTTGCTTTTTCCTGCTCCTCTTAGCATGATAAAGAAGATTCAAAGAGAGTGAGATGCCAGCTCCTTTCATTCAGTCAGTAGCTTCAATCATTTCTGGACGTTTTTCAATGGCAAAAATCAATGAATATTGTAAATGCACAAACAGTAATTTCTCCGCATTGCAAGGTGCAATTCTGAAATTTTTTGCTTTTTCCTGCTCCTCTTAGCATGATAAAGAAGATTCAAAGAGAGTGAGATGCCAGCTCCTTTCATTCAGTCAGTAGCTTCAATCATTTCTGGACGTTTTTCAATGGCAAAAATCAATGAATATTGTAAATGCACAAACAGTAATTTCTCCGCATTGCAAGGTGCAATTCTGAAATTTTTTGCTTTTTCCTGCTCCTCTTAGTATGATAAAGAAGATTCAAAGAGAGTGAGATGCCAGCTCCTTTCATTCAGTCAGTAGCTTCAAACATTTCTGGTATATGAATAACATGATGTTTTTCAATGGCAAAAATCAATGAATATTGTAAATGCACAAACAGTAATTTCTCCGCATTGCAAGGTGCAATTCTGAAATTTTTTGCTTTTTCCTGCTCCTCTTAGCATGATAAAGAAGATTCAAAGAGAGTGAGATGCCAGCTCCTTTCATTCAGTCAGTAGCTTCAATCATTTCTGGTATATGAATAACATGATGTTTTTCAATGGCAAAAATTAATGAATATTGTAAATGCACAAACAGTAATTTCTCCGCATTGCAAGGTGCAATTCTGAAATTTTTTTGCTTTTTCCTGCTCCTCTTAGCATGATAAAGAAGATTCAAAGAGAGTGAGATGCCAGCTCCTTTCATTCAGTCAGTAGCTTCAATCATTTCTGGACGTTTTTCAATGGCAAAAATCAATGAATATTGTAAATGCACAAAGAGTAATTTCTCCGCATTGAAGGTGCAATTCTGAAATTTTTTGCTTTTTCCTGCTCCTCTTAGCATGATAAAGAAGATTCAAAGAGAGTGAGATGCCAGCTCCTTTCATTCAGTCAGTAGCTTCAAACATTTCTGGTATATGAAAAACATGTTTTTCAATGGCAAAAATCAATGAATATTGTAAATGCACAAACAGTAATATCTCCACATTGCACGGTGCAATTCTGAAATTTTTAGCTTTTTCCTGTTAATCCTAGCATGATAAAGAAGATTCAAAGAGAGTGAGATGCCAGCTCCTTTCATTCAGTCAGTAGCTTCAAACATTTCTGGTATATGAAAAACATGTTTTTCAATGGCAAAAATCAATGAATATTGTAAATGCACAAACAGTAATATCTCCACATTGCAAGGTGCAATTCTGAAATTTTTTGCTTTTTCCTGCTAATCCTAGCATGATAAAGAAGATTCAAAGAGAGTGAGATGCCAGCTCCTTTCATTCAGTCAGTAGCTTCAAACATTTCTGGTATATGAAAAACATGTTTTTCAATGGCAAAAATCAATGAATATTGTAAATGCACAAACAGTAATATCTCCACATTGCAAGGTGCAATTCTGAAATTTTTTGCTTTTTCCTGCTAATCCTAGCATGATAAAGAAGATTCAAAGAGAGTGAGATGCCAGCTCCTTTCATTCAGTCAGTAGCTTCAAACATTTCTGGTATATGAAAAACATGTTTTTCAATGGCAAAAATCAATGAATATTGTAAATGCACAAACAGTAATATCTCCACATTGCACGGTGCAATTCTGAAATTTTTAGCTTTTTCCTGTTAATCCTAGCATGATAAAGAAGATTCAAAGAGAGTGAGATGCCAGCTCCTTTCATTCAGTCAGTAGCTTCAAACATTTCTGGTATATGAAAAACATGTTTTTCAATGGCAAAAATCAATGAATATTGTAAATGCACAAACAGTAATATCTCCACATTGCAAGGTGCAATTCTGAAATTTTTTGCTTTTTCCTGCTAATCCTAGCATGATAAAGAAGATTCAAAGAGAGTGAGATGCCAGCTCCTTTCATTCAGTCAGTAGCTTCAAACATTTCTGGTATATGAAAAACATGTTTTTCAATGGCAAAAATCAATGAATATTGTAAATGCACAAACAGTAATATCTCCACATTGCAAGGTGCAATTCTGAAATTTTTTGCTTTTTCCTGTTAATCCTAGCATGATAAAGAAGATTCAAAGAGAGTGAGATGCCAGCTCCTTTCATTCAGTCAGTAGCTTCAAACATTTCTGGTATATGAAAAACATGTTTTTCAATGGCAAAAATCAATGAATATTGTAAATGCACAAACAGTAATATCTCCACATTGCAAGGTGCAATTCTGAAATGTTTTGCTTTTTCCTGCTAATCCTAGCATGATAAAGAAGATTCAAAGAGAGTGAGATGCCAGCTCCTTTCATTCAGTCAGTAGCTTCAAACATTTCTGGTATATGAAAAACATGTTTTTCAATGGCAAAAATCAATGAATATTGTAAATGCACAAACAGTAATATCTCCACATTGCACGGTGCAATTCTGAAATTTTTAGCTTTTTCCTGTTAATCCTAGCATGATAAAGAAGATTCAAAGAGAGTGAGATGCCAGCTCCTTTCATTCAGTCAGTAGCTTCAAACATTTCTGGTATATGAAAAACATGTTTTTCAATGGCAAAAAACAATGAATATTGTAAATGCACAAACAGTAATATCTCCACATTGCAAGGTGCAATTCTGAAATTTTTTGCTTTTTCCTGCTAATCCTAGCATGATAAAGAAGATTCAAAGAGAGTGAGATGCCAGCTCCTTTCATTCAGTCAGTAGCTTCAAACATTTCTGGTATATGAAAAACATGTTTTTCAATGGCAAAAATCAATGAATATTGTAAATGCACAAACAGTAATATCTCAACATTGCACGGTGCAATTCTGAAATTTTTAGCTTTTTCCTGTTAATCCTAGCATGATAAAGAAGATTCAAAGAGAGTGAGATGCCAGCTCCTTTCATTCAGTCAGTAGCTTCAAACATTTCTGGTATATGAAAAACATGTTTTTCAATGGCAAAAATCAATGAATATTGTAAATGCACAAACAGTAATATCTCCACATTGCAAGGTGCAATTCTGAAATTTTTTGCTTTTTCCTGCTAATCCTAGCATGATAAAGAAGATTCAAAGAGAGTGAGATGCCAGCTCCTTTCATTCAGTCAGTAGCTTCAAACATTTCTGGTATATGAAAAACATGTTTTTCAATGGCAAAAATCAATGAATATTGTAAATGCACAAACAGTAATATCTCCACATTGCACGGTGCAATTCTGAAATTTTTAGCTTTTTCCTGTTAATCCTAGCATGATAAAGAAGATTCAAAGAGAGTGAGATGCCAGCTCCTTTCATTCAGTCAGTAGCTTCAAACATTTCTGGTATATGAAAAACATGTTTTTCAATGGCAAAAATCAATGAATATTGTAAATGCACAAACAGTAATATCTCCACATTGCACGGTGCAATTCTGAAATTTTTAGCTTTTTCCTGTTAATCCTAGCATGATAAAGAAGATTCAAAGAGAGTGAGATGCCAGCTCCTTTCATTGTCAGTAGCTTCAAACATTTCTGGTATATGAAAAACATGTTTTTCAATGGCAAAAATCAATGAATATTGTAAATGCACAAACAGTAATATCTCCACATTGCAAGGTGCAATTCTGAAATTCTTTGCTTTTTCCTGTTAATCCTAGCATGATAAAGAAGATTCAAAGAGAGTGAGATGCCAGCTCCTTTCATTCAGTCAGTAGCTTCAAACATTTCTGGTATATGAAAAACATGTTTTTCAATGGCAAAAATCAATGAATATTGTAAATGCACAAACAGTAATATCTCCACATTGCAAGGTGCAATTCTGAAATTTTTTGCTTTTTCCTGCTAATCCTAGCATGATAAAGAAGATTCAAAGAGTGAGATGCCAGCTCCTTTCATTCAGTCAGTAGCTTCAAACATTTCTGGTATATGAAAAACGTTTTTCAATGGCAAAAATCAATGAATATTGTAAATGCACAAACAGTAATATCTCCACATTGCAAGGTGCAATTCTGAAATTTTTAGCTTTTTCCTGTTAATCCTAGCATGATAAAGAAGATTCAAAGAGAGTGAGATGCCAGCTCCTTTCATTCAGTCAGTAGCTTCAAACATTTCTGGTATATGAAAAACATGTTTTTCAATGGCAAAAATCAATGAATATTGTAAATGCACAAACAGTAATATCTCCAAATTGCATGGTGCAATTCTGAAATTTTTTGCTTTTTCCTGCTAATCCTAGCATGATAAAGAAGATTCAAAGAGAGTGAGATGCCAGCTCCTTTCATTCAGTCAGTAGCTTCAAACATTTCTGGTATATGAAAAACATGTTTTTCAATGGCAAAAATCAATGAATATTGTAAATGCACAAACAGTAATATCTCCACATTGCACGGTGCAATTCTGAAATTTTTAGCTTTTTCCTGTTAATCCTAGCATGATAAAGAAGATTCAAAGAGATTGAGATGCCAGCTCCTTTCATTCAGTCAGTAGCTTCAAACATTTCTGGTATATGAAAAACATGTTTTTCAATGGCAAAAATCAATGAATATTGTAAATGCACAAACAGTAATATCTCCACATTGCAAGGTGCAATTCTGAAATTTTTTGCTTTTTCCTGTTAATCCTAGCATGATAAAGAAGATTCAAAGAGAGTGAGATGCCAGCTCCTTTCATTCAGTCAGTAGCTTCAAACATTTCTGGTATATGAAAAACATGTTTTTCAATGGCAAAAATCAATGAATATTGTAAATGCACAAACAGTAATTTCTCCGCATTGCAAGGTGCAATTCTGAAATTTTTTGCTTTTTCCTGCTCCTCTTAGCATGATAAAGAAGATTCAAAGAGAGTGAGATGCCAGCTCCTTTCATTCAGTCAGTAGCTTCAATCATTTCTGGACGTTTTTCAATGGCAAAAATCAATGAATATTGTAAATGCACAAACAGTAATTTCTCCGCATTGCAAGGTGCAATTCTGAAATTTTTTGCTTTTTCCTGCTCCTCTTAGCATGATAAAGAAGATTCAAAGAGAGTGAGATGCCAGCTCCTTTCATTCAGTCAGTAGCTTCAATCATTTCTGGACGTTTTTCAATGGCAAAAATCAATGAATATTGTAAATGCACAAACAGTAATTTCTCCGCATTGCAAGGTGCAATTCTGAAATTTTTTGCTTTTTCCTGCTCCTCTTAGTATGATAAAGAAGATTCAAAGAGAGTGAGATGCCAGCTCCTTTCATTCAGTCAGTAGCTTCAAACATTTCTGGTATATGAATAACATGATGTTTTTCAATGGCAAAAATCAATGAATATTGTAAATGCACAAACAGTAATTTCTCCGCATTGCAAGGTGCAATTCTGAAATTTTTTGCTTTTTCCTGCTCCTCTTAGCATGATAAAGAAGATTCAAAGAGAGTGAGATGCCAGCTCCTTTCATTCAGTCAGTAGCTTCAATCATTTCTGGTATATGAATAACATGATGTTTTTCAATGGCAAAAATTAATGAATATTGTAAATGCACAAACAGTAATTTCTCCGCATTGCAAGGTGCAATTCTGAAATTTTTTTGCTTTTTCCTGCTCCTCTTAGCATGATAAAGAAGATTCAAAGAGAGTGAGATGCCAGCTCCTTTCATTCAGTCAGTAGCTTCAATCATTTCTGGACGTTTTTCAATGGCAAAAATCAATGAATATTGTAAATGCACAAAGAGTAATTTCTCCGCATTGAAGGTGCAATTCTGAAATTTTTTGCTTTTTCCTGCTCCTCTTAGCATGATAAAGAAGATTCAAAGAGAGTGAGATGCCAGCTCCTTTCATTCAGTCAGTAGCTTCAAACATTTCTGGTATATGAAAAACATGTTTTTCAATGGCAAAAATCAATGAATATTGTAAATGCACAAACAGTAATATCTCCACATTGCACGGTGCAATTCTGAAATTTTTAGCTTTTTCCTGTTAATCCTAGCATGATAAAGAAGATTCAAAGAGAGTGAGATGCCAGCTCCTTTCATTCAGTCAGTAGCTTCAAACATTTCTGGTATATGAAAAACATGTTTTTCAATGGCAAAAATCAATGAATATTGTAAATGCACAAACAGTAATATCTCCACATTGCAAGGTGCAATTCTGAAATTTTTTGCTTTTTCCTGCTAATCCTAGCATGATAAAGAAGATTCAAAGAGAGTGAGATGCCAGCTCCTTTCATTCAGTCAGTAGCTTCAAACATTTCTGGTATATGAAAAACATGTTTTTCAATGGCAAAAATCAATGAATATTGTAAATGCACAAACAGTAATATCTCCACATTGCAAGGTGCAATTCTGAAATTTTTTGCTTTTTCCTGCTAATCCTAGCATGATAAAGAAGATTCAAAGAGAGTGAGATGCCAGCTCCTTTCATTCAGTCAGTAGCTTCAAACATTTCTGGTATATGAAAAACATGTTTTTCAATGGCAAAAATCAATGAATATTGTAAATGCACAAACAGTAATATCTCCACATTGCACGGTGCAATTCTGAAATTTTTAGCTTTTTCCTGTTAATCCTAGCATGATAAAGAAGATTCAAAGAGAGTGAGATGCCAGCTCCTTTCATTCAGTCAGTAGCTTCAAACATTTCTGGTATATGAAAAACATGTTTTTCAATGGCAAAAATCAATGAATATTGTAAATGCACAAACAGTAATATCTCCACATTGCAAGGTGCAATTCTGAAATTTTTTGCTTTTTCCTGCTAATCCTAGCATGATAAAGAAGATTCAAAGAGAGTGAGATGCCAGCTCCTTTCATTCAGTCAGTAGCTTCAAACATTTCTGGTATATGAAAAACATGTTTTTCAATGGCAAAAATCAATGAATATTGTAAATGCACAAACAGTAATATCTCCACATTGCAAGGTGCAATTCTGAAATTTTTTGCTTTTTCCTGTTAATCCTAGCATGATAAAGAAGATTCAAAGAGAGTGAGATGCCAGCTCCTTTCATTCAGTCAGTAGCTTCAAACATTTCTGGTATATGAAAAACATGTTTTTCAATGGCAAAAATCAATGAATATTGTAAATGCACAAACAGTAATATCTCCACATTGCAAGGTGCAATTCTGAAATGTTTTGCTTTTTCCTGCTAATCCTAGCATGATAAAGAAGATTCAAAGAGAGTGAGATGCCAGCTCCTTTCATTCAGTCAGTAGCTTCAAACATTTCTGGTATATGAAAAACATGTTTTTCAATGGCAAAAATCAATGAATATTGTAAATGCACAAACAGTAATATCTCCACATTGCACGGTGCAATTCTGAAATTTTTAGCTTTTTCCTGTTAATCCTAGCATGATAAAGAAGATTCAAAGAGAGTGAGATGCCAGCTCCTTTCATTCAGTCAGTAGCTTCAAACATTTCTGGTATATGAAAAACATGTTTTTCAATGGCAAAAATCAATGAATATTGTAAATGCACAAACAGTAATATCTCCACATTGCAAGGTGCAATTCTGAAATTTTTTGCTTTTTCCTGCTAATCCTAGCATGATAAAGAAGATTCAAAGAGAGTGAGATGCCAGCTCCTTTCATTCAGTCAGTAGCTTCAAACATTTCTGGTATATGAAAAACATGTTTTTCAATGGCAAAAATCAATGAATATTGTAAATGCACAAACAGTAATATCTCAACATTGCACGGTGCAATTCTGAAATTTTTAGCTTTTTCCTGTTAATCCTAGCATGATAAAGAAGATTCAAAGAGAGTGAGATGCCAGCTCCTTTCATTCAGTCAGTAGCTTCAAACATTTCTGGTATATGAAAAACATGTTTTTCAATGGCAAAAATCAATGAATATTGTAAATGCACAAACAGTAATATCTCCACATTGCAAGGTGCAATTCTGAAATTTTTTGCTTTTTCCTGCTAATCCTAGCATGATAAAGAAGATTCAAAGAGAGTGAGATGCCAGCTCCTTTCATTCAGTCAGTAGCTTCAAACATTTCTGGTATATGAAAAACATGTTTTTCAATGGCAAAAATCAATGAATATTGTAAATGCACAAACAGTAATATCTCCACATTGCACGGTGCAATTCTGAAATTTTTAGCTTTTTCCTGTTAATCCTAGCATGATAAAGAAGATTCAAAGAGAGTGAGATGCCAGCTCCTTTCATTCAGTCAGTAGCTTCAAACATTTCTGGTATATGAAAAACATGTTTTTCAATGGCAAAAATCAATGAATATTGTAAATGCACAAACAGTAATATCTCCACATTGCACGGTGCAATTCTGAAATTTTTAGCTTTTTCCTGTTAATCCTAGCATGATAAAGAAGATTCAAAGAGAGTGAGATGCCAGCTCCTTTCATTGTCAGTAGCTTCAAACATTTCTGGTATATGAAAAACATGTTTTTCAATGGCAAAAATCAATGAATATTGTAAATGCACAAACAGTAATATCTCCACATTGCAAGGTGCAATTCTGAAATTCTTTGCTTTTTCCTGTTAATCCTAGCATGATAAAGAAGATTCAAAGAGAGTGAGATGCCAGCTCCTTTCATTCAGTCAGTAGCTTCAAACATTTCTGGTATATGAAAAACATGTTTTTCAATGGCAAAAATCAATGAATATTGTAAATGCACAAACAGTAATATCTCCACATTGCAAGGTGCAATTCTGAAATTTTTTGCTTTTTCCTGCTAATCCTAGCATGATAAAGAAGATTCAAAGAGAGTGAGATGCCAGCTCCTTTCATTCAGTCAGTAGCTTCAAACATTTCTGGTATATGAAAAACGTTTTTCAATGGCAAAAATCAATGAATATTGTAAATGCACAAACAGTAATATCTCCACATTGCAAGGTGCAATTCTGAAATTTTTAGCTTTTTCCTGTTAATCCTAGCATGATAAAGAAGATTCAAAGAGAGTGAGATGCCAGCTCCTTTCATTCAGTCAGTAGCTTCAAACATTTCTGGTATATGAAAAACATGTTTTTCAATGGCAAAAATCAATGAATATTGTAAATGCACAAACAGTAATATCTCCAAATTGCATGGTGCAATTCTGAAATTTTTTGCTTTTTCCTGCTAATCCTAGCATGATAAAGAAGATTCAAAGAGAGTGAGATGCCAGCTCCTTTCATTCAGTCAGTAGCTTCAAACATTTCTGGTATATGAAAAACATGTTTTTCAATGGCAAAAATCAATGAATATTGTAAATGCACAAACAGTAATATCTCCACATTGCACGGTGCAATTCTGAAATTTTTAGCTTTTTCCTGTTAATCCTAGCATGATAAAGAAGATTCAAAGAGAGTGAGATGCCAGCTCCTTTCATTCAGTCAGTAGCTTCAAACATTTCTGGTATATGAAAAACATGTTTTTCAATGGCAAAAATCAATGAATATTGTAAATGCACAAACAGTAATATCTCCACATTGCAAGGTGCAATTCTGAAATTTTTTGCTTTTTCCTGCTAATCCTAGCATGATAAAGAAGATTCAAAGAGAGTGAGATGCCAGCTCCTTTCATTCAGTCAGTAGCTTCAAACATTTCTGGTATATGAAAAACATGTTTTTCAATGGCAAAAATCAATGAATATTGTAAATGCACAAACAGTAATATCTCAACATTGCACGGTGCAATTCTGAAATTTTTAGCTTTTTCCTGTTAATCCTAGCATGATAAAGAAGATTCAAAGAGAGTGAGATGCCAGCTCCTTTCATTCAGTCAGTAGCTTCAAACATTTCTGGTATATGAAAAACATGTTTTTCAATGGCAAAAATCAATGAATATTGTAAATGCACAAACAGTAATATCTCCACATTGCAAGGTGCAATTCTGAAATTTTTTGCTTTTTCCTGCTAATCCTAGCATGATAAAGAAGATTCAAAGAGAGTGAGATGCCAGCTCCTTTCATTCAGTCAGTAGCTTCAAACATTTCTGGTATATGAAAAACATGTTTTTCAATGGCAAAAATCAATGAATATTGTAAATGCACAAACAGTAATATCTCCACATTGCACGGTGCAATTCTGAAATTTTTAGCTTTTTCCTGTTAATCCTAGCATGATAAAGAAGATTCAAAGAGAGTGAGATGCCAGCTCCTTTCATTCAGTCAGTAGCTTCAAACATTTCTGGTATATGAAAAACATGTTTTTCAATGGCAAAAATCAATGAATATTGTAAATGCACAAACAGTAATATCTCCACATTGCACGGTGCAATTCTGAAATTTTTAGCTTTTTCCTGTTAATCCTAGCATGATAAAGAAGATTCAAAGAGAGTGAGATGCCAGCTCCTTTCATTGTCAGTAGCTTCAAACATTTCTGGTATATGAAAAACATGTTTTTCAATGGCAAAAATCAATGAATATTGTAAATGCACAAACAGTAATATCTCCACATTGCAAGGTGCAATTCTGAAATTCTTTGCTTTTTCCTGTTAATCCTAGCATGATAAAGAAGATTCAAAGAGAGTGAGATGCCAGCTCCTTTCATTCAGTCAGTAGCTTCAAACATTTCTGGTATATGAAAAACATGTTTTTCAATGGCAAAAATCAATGAATATTGTAAATGCACAAACAGTAATATCTCCACATTGCAAGGTGCAATTCTGAAATTTTTTGCTTTTTCCTGCTAATCCTAGCATGATAAAGAAGATTCAAAGAGAGTGAGATGCCAGCTCCTTTCATTCAGTCAGTAGCTTCAAACATTTCTGGTATATGAAAAACGTTTTTCAATGGCAAAAATCAATGAATATTGTAAATGCACAAACAGTAATATCTCCACATTGCAAGGTGCAATTCTGAAATTTTTAGCTTTTTCCTGTTAATCCTAGCATGATAAAGAAGATTCAAAGAGAGTGAGATGCCAGCTCCTTTCATTCAGTCAGTAGCTTCAAACATTTCTGGTATATGAAAAACATGTTTTTCAATGGCAAAAATCAATGAATATTGTAAATGCACAAACAGTAATATCTCCAAATTGCATGGTGCAATTCTGAAATTTTTTGCTTTTTCCTGCTAATCCTAGCATGATAAAGAAGATTCAAAGAGAGTGAGATGCCAGCTCCTTTCATTCAGTCAGTAGCTTCAAACATTTCTGGTATATGAAAAACATGTTTTTCAATGGCAAAAATCAATGAATATTGTAAATGCACAAACAGTAATATCTCCACATTGCACGGTGCAATTCTGAAATTTTTAGCTTTTTCCTGTTAATCCTAGCATGATAAAGAAGATTCAAAGAGAGTGAGATGCCAGCTCCTTTCATTCAGTCAGTAGCTTCAAACATTTCTGGTATATGAAAAACATGTTTTTCAATGGCAAAAATCAATGAATATTGTAAATGCACAAACAGTAATATCTCCACATTGCAAGGTGCAATTCTGAAATTTTTTGCTTTTTCCTGCTAATCCTAGCATGATAAAGAAGATTCAAAGAGAGTGAGATGCCAGCTCCTTTCATTCAGTCAGTAGCTTCAAACATTTCTGGTATATGAAAAACATGTTTTTCAATGGCAAAAATCAATGAATATTGTAAATGCACAAACAGTAATATCTCCACATTGCACGGTGCAATTCTGAAATTTTTAGCTTTTTCCTGTTAATCCTAGCATGATAAAGAAGATTCAAAGAGAGTGAGATGCCAGCTCCTTTCATTGTCAGTAGCTTCAAACATTTCTGGTATATGAAAAACATGTTTTTCAATGGCAAAAATCAATGAATATTGTAAATGCACAAACAGTAATATCTCCACATTGCAAGGTGCAATTCTGAAATTCTTTGCTTTTTCCTGTTAATCCTAGCATGATAAAGAAGATTCAAAGAGAGTGAGATGCCAGCTCCTTTCATTCAGTCAGTAGCTTCAAACATTTCTGGTATATGAAAAACATGTTTTTCAATGGCAAAAATCAATGAATATTGTAAATGCACAAACAGTAATATCTCCACATTGCAAGGTGCAATTCTGAAATTTTTTGCTTTTTCCTGCTAATCCTAGCATGATAAAGAAGATTCAAAGAGAGTGAGATGCCAGCTCCTTTCATTCAGTCAGTAGCTTCAAACATTTCTGGTATATGAAAAACGTTTTTCAATGGCAAAAATCAATGAATATTGTAAATGCACAAACAGTAATATCTCCACATTGCAAGGTGCAATTCTGAAATTTTTAGCTTTTTCCTGTTAATCCTAGCATGATAAAGAAGATTCAAAGAGAGTGAGATGCCAGCTCCTTTCATTCAGTCAGTAGCTTCAAACATTTCTGGTATATGAAAAACGTTTTTCAATGGCAAAAATCAATGAATATTGTAAATGCACAAACAGTAATATCTCCAAATTGCATGGTGCAATTCTGAAATTTTTTGCTTTTTCCTGCTAATCCTAGCATGATAAAGAAGATTCAAAGAGAGTGAGATGCCAGCTCCTTTCATTCAGTCAGTAGCTTCAAACATTTCTGGTATATGAAAAACATGTTTTTCAATGGCAAAAATCAATGAATATTGTAAATGCACAAACAGTAATATCTCCACATTGCACGGTGCAATTCTGAAATTTTTAGCTTTTTCCTGTTAATCCTAGCATGATAAAGAAGATTCAAAGAGAGTGAGATGCCAGCTCCTTTCATTCAGTCAGTAGCTTCAAACATTTCTGGTATATGAAAAACATGTTTTTCAATGGCAAAAATCAATGAATATTGTAAATGCACAAACAGTAATATCTCCACATTGCAAGGTGCAATTCTGAAATTTTTTGCTTTTTCCTGTTAATCCTAGCATGATAAAGAAGATTCAAAGAGAGTGAGATGCCAGCTCCTTTCATTCAGTCAGTAGCTTCAAACATTTCTGGTATATGAAAAACATGTTTTTCAATGGCAAAAATCAATGAATATTGTAAATGCACAAACAGTAATATCTCCACATTGCAAGGTGCAATTCTGAAATTTTTTGCTTTTTCCTGCTAATCCTAGCATGATAAAGAAGATTCAAAGAGAGTGAGATGCCAGCTCCTTTCATTCAGTCAGTAGCTTCAAACATTTCTGGTATATGAAAAACATGTTTTTCAATGGCAAAAATCAATGAATATTGTAAATGCACAAACAGTAATATCTCCACATTGCACGGTGCAATTCTGAAATTTTTAGCTTTTTCCTGTTAATCCTAGCATGATAAAGAAGATTCAAAGAGAGTGAGATGCCAGCTCCTTTCATTCAGTCAGTAGCTTCAAACATTTCTGGTATATGAAAAACATGTTTTTCAATGGCAAAAATCAATGAATATTGTAAATGCACAAACAGTAATATCTACACATTGCAAGGTGCAATTCTGAAATTTTTTGCTTTTTCCTGCTAATCCTAGCATGATAAAGAAGATTCAAAGAGAGTGAGATGCCAGCTCCTTTCATTCAGTCAGTAGCTTCAAACATTTCTGGTATATGAAAAACATGTTTTTCAATGGCAAAAATCAATGAATATTGTAAATGCACAAACAGTAATATCTCAACATTGCACGGTGCAATTCTGAAATTTTTAGCTTTTTCCTGTTAATCCTAGCATGATAAAGAAGATTCAAAGAGATTGAGATGCCAGCTCCTTTCATTCAGTCAGTAGCTTCAAACATTTCTGGTATATGAAAAACATGTTTTTCAATGGCAAAAATCAATGAATATTGTAAATGCACAAACAGTAATATCTCCACATTGCAAGGTGCAATTCTGAAATTTTTTGCTTTTTCCTGTTAATCCTAGCATGATAAAGAAGATTCAAAGAGAGTGAGATGCCAGCTCCTTTCATTCAGTCAGTAGCTTCAAACATTTCTGGTATATGAAAAACATGTTTTTCAATGGCAAAAATCAATGAATATTGTAAATGCACAAACAGTAATTTCTCCGCATTGCAAGGTGCAATTCTGAAATTTTTTGCTTTTTCCTGCTCCTCTTAGCATGATAAAGAAGATTCAAAGAGAGTGAGATGGGGGAGTGGCCTGAGCACAGGACGAGATGGCAGCTTGATCCTGAGCTCCCTGAGGGCTAAAACTACAAAGCGACGATAAAAGCAACTTAAGAAGATTTACTCGTTCAATTCTTACATGGATTAACTCCCTAAAGCTTAAGGATCATCTGGATACTGAAAAGACTCTCCCTGACCCGTTATTCTGGGAGATATTTCGTTTGGAAGCAGTGAGGTGCGTCCTTGATTTCATGCCAGTCGTGGGTATTGTGACATAGACCTGCAGGCTTGCAGGTCTGTGTGTCTCTGCAAGGGGACCCTCCCTACTCCCTTCCTCTGGACCTAGGAACACTGCTTATCGGGTGTTATCGGACAATTTGCAAAGGATTCATATTTTGAGGAAGGTGGCACGGAGCCCTTAAAGCCTACTCTGCTGTTGTGGGAGGCCGGTGGCTGCGGGACGAGCCGATTATATACCTCAGCTTTTACAGCCTGTGCTGGGAAGTAACAAGGACCGAGTCCTAACTAGACCCACGGGACCCTGTAGCCCTGAAAACGGCCCCACTGTACTGGACCGCCAGCCTGCAAGCTGTCCCTGCCTGCTATCCACCCCACTACCAGCTGCGACCGGGGGTAAGACTCCTACAGAGATACCACCGCCCGGCGCTGTACCACCCTGCTACTAGCTGCGACCAGTGACAGGACTCCGGAAGTTAAAAACACCGGCCGGCACTTTCTGTGGAGGGTCGCGGACCCCGGGGACCTTCCAGATCTACAATCAAGTAAGAAGATTGTGAGACCGGATCCCTGAGAAGTCCAGCACACGGACGCCAAGCTACGGGACCTTCCTGCTTCAGGACGCCGGCAGCAGCCCGAAGACCCGGCCCTGCTCACAGCTGACGCGGCTACACGGAGGAGCGGAACTGTAGATATCATCTAAAAAGGTCAGACAAGCCCTGGCTGATGCCAGGGCTATTATCGTGACTCTGTGAGGCTATTGTCTGGGGTCTGGTGGCGGCGGTGTCCCTTTTACTTTGTGGAGCGGTCCTCCCTCTCCCTCCTGCTGACGGGCGCTGCTTGTGTCTGCGGCCGGGATCCCTGCTTCTTGCTGCGGCTGTTCCCTGGGTTCGGGGGCTGTTCCGGTGGTGGCGGTTCCCCCTCCTTAGTTCCGGAGCCGCTCCGCTCCTGTCTCCCTTCTAAAGACCGGCGCAGCCGGTGTATAGGGCTTGCCGCCCCACATCCCCCGGGGCTGATTTACAGGCGGCGGTGTCTCCCTCCTGCTTCTGGGGGGGCCGCTTTGTCCCTCACCACTAGTAACTGACAGGTGCCACCGGTCCCCGCGCTCCGCTCCACCTATTCCCGTTGTGCCGCTCTGCTGACTGTGCCCCTCCGGTGTTTGGACCCTACAGACCCCTGTGACTGCCTCCCCCTCTTTTGCTAGTGTTGCTGCGCTCTGATTTTGCCCTTGGTCCTTCCCTGCAGCAGCACCGCTGCCTTCCTCTGCCTCATATCCATAATCAGCTGATAGACTCAATTCTCCCGCCCCCTGCTGCAGCGTCCTCTGTACTGCTGTCCATGGTGCTGATCAAATTCTCCTGCCCTCTGCTTCGGCGTCGCTCTGCACTGCTGTCCATGGTGCTGATTTGAGCTGCTGTCCATGGTGCTGATTTCAGTCAAACTCTCCTGCCCCTGCTATAGCGTCGCTCTGTACTGCTGTCCATGGTGCTGATTTTACATTAGTTAATTCTCCTGCCTCCTGCTGCAACGTCCCTTTGCACTGCTGTCCATGGTGCTGATTTTATATCAGTACTGATACAGAGGTCCATTAAACACCAAACTTTGTACAATCATTTTAATTGTGAGACTTGACTTTGAGGGGGGGTGGGGGATAGGAGGAATTGCTTCTGCCTCCATATATATATACTGTGACTTCGCTACCTGATATACATATAACAGTTGGTGCCCATGGAACTCTACAGATCTGCAAGTTTCCACAATAATTAGTTTTCTGTTAAGAACTATATGTGCCTTTTATTTTTATCCCTCAGGTCAAGTTTACTATTTCTCTTGATATTTTTGATTGTGATTTACATTTAAAGGATTGCATTCTAGGGGGTACATAATTCTGCAGTCTTTAAGGGTATTGATTGCCTCTTATTGGAATGATATTTGTTTAATGCTAATTTCTTCCAGTTATTGTTCCTAGTCATTTTGCTACTCTAAAGTCTTCTGTCCACTCTCTAGGTTAAATATTTCCATTGTCTTTTTGGTGTTTTCCTTATATATACACTTAGGACTTATTTTTTTTTTACAATGGCGGCTAACAAAAAAAATACCCAAAAGTCTTTGGAAGCTCCCCTTAAAACTAGTGTGGTAAGAGCGAAGTCCTCCCAACGCTCTTCATTTTCAAATCCCTCAGAAGATACTGTCAATACCATTAGTCCACTTAAGTCCAGATCACCTCATAGAAATCCTGACGACAGACAGAGTTTTAAAGTAAGCTCTCCCACCAAAGACTCTGCTAAAAGTCTATTTTCTCCAAAACCACAGAGAATCCCTGTCGCTAAACCTGCCTCTTCTACAGTAATTAAGGAAAGAAAAGTAGAAGAGATGGATGTTTCCATCTCTTCAAAGAGAAGGGACCCAGGAGACTGGAGCAACAAATATTCTTCATTGGCTCCGAGTTCGGAGGAGGAATCCTCGGACCCGTCTCCTAATCCTAGCCCAGATAAGAGACGCCCTAAAAAAGACTTTTCCCCTTCACCCTCCGATTTTACGCCTAGTGTCCCGGTCAAAATGACCATTTCTCAAGATTTGGGAAATACCGACCTTGGTTCATATCTGGACAATCTTTTAAAGACGATTGACAGAAATATGAAACTGGGCTTCGAGAAACAAGTTGACACCATGAAAACTACTTTGGAAGCGTTTGGGGTTAAATTGGAGGAAAACACTAAAAGGCTCGAAACGGTGGAGGGAAAGGTAGAGTCTGTCTCTTCTGATAATCTAGAAATTAAAACAGAGCTTAAGAGACTCAGATTAAAAGTGGCGGATTTGGAGGATAGAAACAGAAGAAATAATTTGAAAATTAGAGGCGTATCTGAGAATATATCTCCTTCAGATATCTCGACCTATGTCAAAGACTTACTTCACCAGACAATCCCATCCCTTTCTGAGCAGGATCTTATCATTGATAGGGCACACCGCTTATTTCGTCCGAACTCCATCTCCTCGGATCTCCCTAGAGATGTAATAGTTAGGTTACATTTTTTCTCGACCAAAGAGAGAATTCTGAAATATATCAGGGAAAACAGGACTTTTCCTGAGCCTTTCTCACACCTAAAAATCTTTTCAGATTTTTCCAAAGAAACCATGGATGCGAGAAGGTCATACAAACTGACCACAGATAGACTGAGGGATATGAATATCCCGTATAGGTGGGGCTTTCCAGTTAAGTTGCTGATTTTCTTTAACGGGAAAACATTTACTCTTACAGATCCTGATGAAGGCCCTAAATTTTTTGACTTTATAAGGGACATTCCTCACAAAGCTGCAAAGACACCCCACCGTTGAAATGTGAAACACTACTCCTTCGGGAGCCCTTTTATTAAAAAGTAAACTTACTCACCACCTCACCTAATATGTCATACTAGATTTTTCATTCTTCTTTACATTTAGCCTTCGAGGCTTGTCCACATTATTTTTCCCCCCAATCTGAGGGAGAACCTTTACGGTGAAGGTTCCCTCAGGAGATTTTTTGATTCGTTTTTTCTTTTTTCTTTGAATACTTGGTTATTGTTATTACTATCTTTGAGTTAATAGTGAGATATTGTATTCCAGCTTTGATTGTTGATTGATTTATTTTCTGGGAATTTGTTGGACCAACTGACCCCTATCCTTTTGGCTTATTCTGATTGCTAATTTACCTATGCCCATCAAGATCATCACTTACAATGTAAGAGGCCTAAACAGTCCCAATAAGAGATTCTCCCTTTGGAAGGAATTGGGTCATCTTGGTGCTGATGTTGCGTGTCTTCAGGAGACAAGGTTTGCCGAGGGGAAACATCCTACCTTCACCCACAAGCGCTACCCTCATATATTTGAATCCACTAGTGACCGGAAAAAAGCCGGTGTAGCTACAGTAATCAAAGACTCGGTCCCATTTGAGTTTTTAGATCAGCATAAAGATCCCAATGGAAGGTTTCATATATTGCTCTGTAAACTAAATAATCATGAGTGCACTGTTGTCAACCTATACGCCCCAAATAAAAAGCAAATACCCTTTTTGAACAAGGTTTTTAGAAAGGTTGAAGAGGTTAGGAGAGGCGAATTGATTTTTTTGGGAGATTTTAACATGGTTCCGGATGGGCATATGGACTCTTCCTCCCCCAGCCGCCACTTATACCCGACGCTAAATAATTGGCTCTATAAAAATGAACTATTTGACACATTTAGATGTCTGCAAACTACATCCAAAGAATTCTCACACTTTTCGGATGCACACCAAACGGCCTCTAGAATTGATTTAATAGTAACTGACGTCTTTTCTTTACCCAAATTCTCTAACGTATCTATAGGCCTTAGGTCGCTATCAGATCATGCCCCTACGTCATGTGAAATTCATATTGGTCCTCTTATTAAAAATGGTTTTCTTTGGAAATGTAGGTCTTCACTTATTCATAACCCCAAGAACAAAATAATTATTGAAAAAGCTATTTCTGATTATTTTAGGGAAAATGATACCCCAGATTTATCTAATCCCTTCTCCAGCTGGTGTGCTCACAAGGCCGTCCTTCGTGGTGTACTAATGCAGATATCCTCATCTGAAAAAAAAGAAAAAAGAACAAAAATAAATTCTCTTCAAAAACTGATTAGGGAAAAAGAACTAGAGCAAATTAATCTTCCTTCCCCTTCCCCAATAATTCAAAAGGAACTGTCAAATTTAAGGGTAGAGCTAAAATCAGAAATTTCTTCTTCCTATGATGCGATTATTCGGAAATCAAAATTTAATTACTATGCGGCTCTAAATAAACCTACCCGCTTTATGGCCCGCCTAGTTAAATGTAAAAGAGCAATTAATAGAATAGATAAGATAAAGAATAATAGTGGAATAACGTTTTGTCACCCTAAAGATATAGTGAACCAGTTTGCAGACTTTTACAAAAAACTCTATAATATCAAAACTGACCCTCTAATTCCCCATCCTCACCCAGACGCAATCAACAAATTTTTATCCTCTATTAACCTACCGAAATTGAGCCCTCTGGATCACGAGTCATTGAACAAGCCTTTTTCTAACCTTGAAATTATTAACACAATAAAGCAACTTAAAGCTTTCAAGGCCCCGGGTCCAGACGGGTTCATCAATGAGTATTATAAAACCTTTTGCGACCTACTTTCTCTCCCTCTTACGAAAATTTTCAATCATGCTTCCTCAATAAGCTCCTTCCCCTCAGAAATGCTGGAAGCTACTATTACCTTAATACCCAAGTCTAAAGAAGAGAGAGATAATGTTAAAAATTATAGGCCCATTTCGCTAATTAATACTGACATTAAGATATACTCGAAAATTCTGGCCAACCGTTTATCGACTATTCTCCCATCTCTCATCAACGACGATCAAATTGGCTTCGTTGGTGGGAGACAAGCAACTGATGGCTCTAGAAGACTCTTGAATATTATTAAGGTTATAAATACGACGAAACTCCCAACTTCATTGCTTGCCCTAGATGCTGAAAAAGCTTTCGACAGGCTAAATTGGCTATACCTTAAACTCACCCTTATTAAATTTGGTTTTGACAACAATTTTCTCTCTTCAATTATGGCCCTTTATTCTAACCCCCAAGCAAAAATCTATGTTAACAATTATCTCTCAAACCCAATCCCTATTACAAATGGTACTAGACAGGGTTGCCCGCTTTCCCCTCTTCTCTTTGTCCTGGCTATGGAGCCTCTTGCTCAGAGGATCAGAGAAAATACTGACATCAGAGGGATATCTACCCCATCTCGAGAATTTAAAATTGGCCTCTTTGCAGATGATGTTATGCTTTCCCTGCTGGACCCAATAAATTCAGTTGCGGAGGTTTCGAAGGTTCTAGAAATATTCTCTCAGATTTCTTATTTTAAGATCAATAATGAGAAGTCTAAACTTTTAAACATTAATCTGGACCGTCAGACGAGAGAGGTTTTACACTCGAGATTTTCCTTTGGTGTGGCTAAACGCAATCTGATTTATTTGGGGATCAGTATTGATAAAAATATTAACTCAACAATCTCTGACAATCTGGTTCTGATTGATGACATCGTCCGAGGAGATTTGATGGACTTTATGAAGAGAGATTTGTCGTGGTGGGGTAGAGTCCTCTCTATCAAGATGTTTGTTCTTCCCAAAATTTTATATTTTTTCCGCAACCTTCCTTTAGCTATTTCCCACATCTTTGTTCAAAAAATCCAAAATCAGATTAATTCTTATGTCTGGGATAATAAACGTGCGAGGATATCTGCAGATATATTGTACAAGAATAAAAGTAACGGAGGTCTGAGCCACCCTAATATTTCCGCTTATTATTTGGCAAACCTTATCAAACAGAGCAGTAATTGGTTTAATTCTGACAGTCCCCCAGCTTGGATGATTCTAGAGACTTTCTTAAATAACGGCTCCTCTCCTCGTGATTTGTTACTTAGGCATCTCTTTAAACAGTGCACTCATGATTCTTCCCACCCTATTTTCCAGGCGATTATTGACGCCTGGAAAAAAATCGCTAAAAGAAAGAAAAAGAGCTCCTTGAAAGATTCTGATATGGATAAGCTTTCTCTTGTCAAAAATTTCCCAATTGGTTTTGTTGCTGATCTATATAACTCTTCCATTCCAGATCAATGGGACAATAAAGGGTTGAGAAAAATTGGAGACCTGTATGAAGCTTCTGTTTTTATTCCTTTCCAAACTCTTAAAAAAAGATTCAACTTACCCTCTTCTGATTTCTTTTTATATTCTCATTTAAAAAACATAATTCTGGAATTCATTTCTGGCAAACTTATCGTTTCTGAAACCTCGGTGAACCTGTTAAGCAACCCATCCCATAAAATTTTTTGGAGCCTGAGACACATATATAACAGTTTCAATAATGACCTTTCTTTTCAAAAACACCTTTACATGATACGATGGGAAAAAGACCTAAAACTCAATTTCCAATCCGACCAATGGGAGAATGCTGTTCTTTTTTCCCAAGCCTCTAATATATCTATGCCCTTACAAGAGGCCTACTTCAAAATTCTAACCAGATGGTATTACACTCCAATCAGGCTACATCATATAAAGCCCAGCAACTCTCCCCTTTGTTGGAGGGAGTGCGGCCTTAGGGGAGATCTTTTACATCTCTTCTGGAGCTGCACGAAAATCCGTAATCTATGGGCTCAGATCTCTTCTTTGGTTGATGATCTTTTAGGTAGACCATTAGTATTGACCCCTCAAAGGGCTTTACTATCCTTGGATCTTGAATCATGCAAGTCATTTGAAAGATCTCTGGTGATTCATTTATTTTCAGTTTGTAAAAACGCATTGGCTTTTTATTGGAGAAAGTCACATGTCCCCACTCTGGAGGACTTAGTTGATAAGATGAATCTTCACAGAATATTTGAACTCAGATTTGCCCTTATCAACAATAACTTAATTAAATTCTCTAGGAAGTGGGATATTTGGTCCACTAGGTTCCCTCAACCTTCTTATAATGCTGAAACATCTCAATGTGTGTCATGTTTAGCTCATTAATATGTCTAATTTGCTAATGATAGTAATGTGTGCTTAAATTGTTCAAGTTTATGTACTATCGTATATACTTTTTGACGAACAAATTTCTCCCATCTTTCCTGTTTATCCATTCCCGTTTTTACCTTTTTCCCTTCCCCTTCCCTCAGAATTTTCCCTTTACTACGAACATTCTTTTGTCACTACTTTTATGCTACGATTGTTATTCCCCTGTTAAATTGGTTTTTAAAAATAAAAAAAATATGGTAAAACAAAGAGAGTGAGATGCCAGCTCCTTTCATTCAGTCAGTAGCTTCAATCATTTCTGGACGTTTTTCAATGGCAAAAATCAATGAATATTGTAAATGCACAAACAGTAATTTCTCCGCATTGCAAGGTGCAATTCTGAAATTTTTTGCTTTTTCCTGCTCCTCTTAGCATGATAAAGAAGATTCAAAGAGAGTGAGATGCCAGCTCCTTTCATTCAGTCAGTAGCTTCAATCATTTCTGGACGTTTTTCAATGGCAAAAATCAATGAATATTGTAAATGCACAAACAGTAATTTCTCCGCATTGCAAGGTGCAATTCTGAAATTTTTTGCTTTTTCCTGCTCCTCTTAGTATGATAAAGAAGATTCAAAGAGAGTGAGATGCCAGCTCCTTTCATTCAGTCAGTAGCTTCAAACATTTCTGGTATATGAATAACATGATGTTTTTCAATGGCAAAAATCAATGAATATTGTAAATGCACAAACAGTAATTTCTCCGCATTGCAAGGTGCAATTCTGAAATTTTTTGCTTTTTCCTGCTCCTCTTAGCATGATAAAGAAGATTCAAAGAGAGTGAGATGCCAGCTCCTTTCATTCAGTCAGTAGCTTCAATCATTTCTGGACGTTTTTCAATGGCAAAAATCAATGAATATTGTAAATGCACAAAGAGTAATTTCTCCGCATTGAAGGTGCAATTCTGAAATTTTTTGCTTTTTCCTGCTCCTCTTAGCATGATAAAGAAGATTCAAAGAGAGTGAGATGCCAGCTCCTTTCATTCAGTCAGTAGCTTCAAACATTTCTGGTATATGAAAAACATGTTTTTCAATGGCAAAAATCAATGAATATTGTAAATGCACAAACAGTAATATCTCCACATTGCACGGTGCAATTCTGAAATTTTTAGCTTTTTCCTGTTAATCCTAGCATGATAAAGAAGATTCAAAGAGAGTGAGATGCCAGCTCCTTTCATTCAGTCAGTAGCTTCAAACATTTCTGGTATATGAAAAACATGTTTTTCAATGGCAAAAATCAATGAATATTGTAAATGCACAAACAGTAATATCTCCACATTGCAAGGTGCAATTCTGAAATTTTTTGCTTTTTCCTGCTAATCCTAGCATGATAAAGAAGATTCAAAGAGAGTGAGATGCCAGCTCCTTTCATTCAGTCAGTAGCTTCAAACATTTCTGGTATATGAAAAACATGTTTTTCAATGGCAAAAATCAATGAATATTGTAAATGCACAAACAGTAATATCTCCACATTGCAAGGTGCAATTCTGAAATTTTTTGCTTTTTCCTGCTAATCCTAGCATGATAAAGAAGATTCAAAGAGAGTGAGATGCCAGCTCCTTTCATTCAGTCAGTAGCTTCAAACATTTCTGGTATATGAAAAACATGTTTTTCAATGGCAAAAATCAATGAATATTGTAAATGCACAAACAGTAATATCTCCACATTGCACGGTGCAATTCTGAAATTTTTAGCTTTTTCCTGTTAATCCTAGCATGATAAAGAAGATTCAAAGAGAGTGAGATGCCAGCTCCTTTCATTCAGTCAGTAGCTTCAAACATTTCTGGTATATGAAAAACATGTTTTTCAATGGCAAAAATCAATGAATATTGTAAATGCACAAACAGTAATATCTCCACATTGCAAGGTGCAATTCTGAAATTTTTTGCTTTTTCCTGCTAATCCTAGCATGATAAAGAAGATTCAAAGAGAGTGAGATGCCAGCTCCTTTCATTCAGTCAGTAGCTTCAAACATTTCTGGTATATGAAAAACATGTTTTTCAATGGCAAAAATCAATGAATATTGTAAATGCACAAACAGTAATATCTCCACATTGCACGGTGCAATTCTGAAATTTTTAGCTTTTTCCTGTTAATCCTAGCATGATAAAGAAGATTCAAAGAGAGTGAGATGCCAGCTCCTTTCATTCAGTCAGTAGCTTCAAACATTTCTGGTATATGAAAAACATGTTTTTCAATGGCAAAAATCAATGAATATTGTAAATGCACAAACAGTAATATCTCCACATTGCAAGGTGCAATTCTGAAATTCTTTGCTTTTTCCTGTTAATCCTAGCATGATAAAGAAGATTCAAAGAGAGTGAGATGCCAGCTCCTTTCATTCAGTCAGTAGCTTCAAACATTTCTGGTATATGAAAAACATGTTTTTCAATGGCAAAAATCAATGAATATTGTAAATGCACAAACAGTAATATCTCCACATTGCAAGGTGCAATTCTGAAATTTTTTGCTTTTTCCTGCTAATCCTAGCATGATAAAGAAGATTCAAAGAGAGTGAGATGCCAGCTCCTTTCATTCAGTCAGTAGCTTCAAACATTTCTGGTATATGAAAAACGTTTTTCAATGGCAAAAATCAATGAATATTGTAAATGCACAAACAGTAATATCTCCACATTGCAAGGTGCAATTCTGAAATTTTTAGCTTTTTCCTGTTAATCCTAGCCTGATAAAGAAGATTCAAAGAGAGTGAGATGCCAGCTCCTTTCATTCAGTCAGTAGCTTCAAACATTTCTGGTATATGAAAAACATGTTTTTCAATGGCAAAAATCAATGAATATTGTAAATGCACAAACAGTAATATCTCCACATTGCAAGGTGCAATTCTGAAATTTTTTGCTTTTTCCTGCTAATCCTAGCATGATAAAGAAGATTCAAAGAGAGTGAGATGCCAGCTCCTTTCATTCAGTCAGTAGCTTCAAACATTTCTGGTATATGAAAAACATGTTTTTCAATGGCAAAAATCAATGAATATTGTAAATGCACAAACAGTAATATCTCCACATTGCACGGTGCAATTCTGAAATTTTTAGCTTTTTCCTGTTAATCCTAGCATGATAAAGAAGATTCAAAGAGAGTGAGATGCCAGCTCCTTTCATTCAGTCAGTAGCTTCAAACATTTCTGGTATATGAAAAACATGTTTTTCAATGGCAAAAATCAATGAATATTGTAAATGCACAAACAGTAATATCTCCACATTGCAAGGTGCAATTCTGAAATTTTTAGCTTTTTCCTGTTAATCCTAGCATGATAAAGAA